>NW_005872970.1:0-33747 GCF_000147115.1 Myotis lucifugus | reverse complement strand
TCTCCTGGCTGTTCATGTCAGACTGAGCTGCTGTCACTTAGGCACTTTCCTCCCAGGATCAGGCCCAGAGCAGTGACCGTCCCTAGGAGCGAGGTTCCTAATTTTCAGGGCACAGTTTCATTTTTTTATGGGATTCCTCCCTTGTTAGAAATTAGTCACTCTCTTCCCAGCACACAAATATTATTCTCTCAGTGTCCTTCCCTTCTGTCCAGTAGATTATACATATTGCGTTTCTGCACATGCTTTTTGAGCAACCTTTACCTAGTAACTGGCATCCTCATTAATAGGAAACTTGAATATAATATTTCCCACTCGTCTGTTTTCTGTCCATAGGAGAGTCTGGTGTCTGATTGTCTGACTGAGACTCACTGTGACCCCAGCTCCCTGGACACAGAAGGGGAAGGGACAGTGACAGCACCACCGGGACCAGGGCCTGTGAGGGGGGGACACTAAGCGATGATTCAAGGTGACCTGGGGGAGCACTTTTGGGGATGGAAGCAGAAGGAGATGCACCGTGGGGTGTGGGGGTCGGAGATTGATTGGGGGGCCTCAGGTCCTGTCCTCCCCTGAGGAAGGGTCGGGCAAGGCAGAGGCTGCAAGGACAGGGCCTGGGGAATAGTCATGGTGGCGGGAACTACACAAGGAATGATGCCACTTCAGACAAACAAACAAACAAACCAGGTATTTCCTCCTTCTGACTCCCTACAGAGAGGTTGCCCCCTGATTTCCCCTGTTTTGCTTTTGGTTCATATAATTGCCCTCGGGCTGTGTCCACAGAGTCTATTGAATCCTGGGTGTCTCTTCCTCCCTTTGGACTAAGAAGCGTGTGCTGCTCCTCCAAGGACTGTGGGGTCGCTGTCCTCATACATCCGCCCAGAGCCCCCTCCTCTGAGCCGCCTCAGGGTTGGTGTCAGTAGATTCTCTTTTCTCCTTCAGGCTTTTAACTTCCTGGTTCCTGACATAACGAGGGGTAATTTATAGAGATTCCCAGACATTTTGAAGATGATTGGTCCCTTGCATTCTTCCTTTTTTAAAAATATGTTTTTACTGATTTCAGAGAGGAAGGGAGAGGGAGAGAGAGATGGAAACATTTATGATGAGAGAGCATATTGAGCGACTGCCTCCTGCACGCCCCCTACTGGGGAAGGAGCATTGAACCCGGGCATGTGACTTGATCAGAATCAAATCCGGACCCTTCAGTCTGGAGGCTGAGGCTCTACCCACTGAGCCCAACCGGCCAGGACTCTCAGTCACATTTTTGCAATCGGGTCCAGGGTGAGCTGGTCCTGCAGGAGAGGAGGGCACATGCCCCTCAGCTGCCCCCGGGCTGGCAGCTCCTTGTGGCAGCGGGTTTATGAAGTCACATGACAGGGATAGGCAGCCTCCTCCTCAGGCCACAGACCAGGGCTGGTCACAGGGCCCAGTGCACCAGCCAGGAGAACGGGAAGAGGGCTGACCCCAGACTGTCAATCACCTCTGTCCTAGGTCACAAGGTCCGGTAGGTGCTCTGCCTGGGAGCGTGGGGACCGTTGCTATGGGAACAGTCAGTGTGTCTGCTGACCCAGGTTCAGGAGAAGGTGACCTGGGATCTGGGCTCATCAACAGCTTCCCAGCGGGAGTGACAGGCACCTGTTGGGAAGGTCCTGCTCCCCATGGCCCACAGCCACCCACACCCTGGGGGGTAGGAAAGCCCCAGTGGGTGAGAGGAGAGGACACAGTCAGAGCCTCAAGCCCAGGGAACCCCACTCACAGGAGCCCCATGGGCCCGAGTGGTGTCAGCTGGGAGAACGTCTCCCCCATAGACCCAGGTGCCCGCATCCTTCCTGGAGCAGCTCAGCATCCAGCCACCGTCCAGCTCGCTCACCCTGTCGAGACCCAAAGAGGGTTCCTGGGCCCAGGCCACCCATTTCCCTCTGACAGCCCCTCTCCCCAATGGCACTGAAGGTCAGGGTCCCAGCAGAGGTGACGGCCAGCCCTGTGCCTGGGCTTCCTCCTGGGCCCGAGGCTCCCCAGACCCTCAAAGCTGAGAGCCTGGTCCGTGTGCACAGGGCTGGGCAGGAGCCTTGGGCGAGGAGCCTGGGGACTGAGGGGTCACTGCTCTGACCTCTGGGTGCGGAGTCCATGCTCCGGGGACGGGCCGCCTGCTGGGAGGGTCCAGGGCTCTGGGAACCGTTTCCAAAGCTGTTCCCTTATTTCAAGTCAGAAACAGCCATCGCACGGACCTGGGCTTCTTACCCACGGAGGACAGGCCACCTTTCAGGAACATAATGACCATTGAGTTTTGGTGTTGGCTCAGATACATGGGATACAAATAAAAAGTGACGCATTATAAACCAGAAGCTACTTCCAGACATAGTTTGCACTTGGAGGTTATGTTAACTGGTTCAGTTGCTGTGAAATAAGACTCTGGGGAGGCTGAGGTTTTTGTCCCACTTCCCCATCTGTGTGTGTCACTGTGAGAAGCACTACCGGTCCAGATCATACAGTAATAGTCAGCCTCGTCCTCAGGCTGCAGCCCCGAGATGGTCAGGAGCCCCGCATTGGCCGAGGCGTCTTTGGATCCAGAGAAGCGGTTGGGCACCCCGGAGCCCTGATCCTTACTTGAGTCTGAGTAGTAGTACAGGAGGTACCGGGGAGGGCTCGCTGGCTTCTGCTGGTACCAGTATATGGTATAGCTGCCAACATTGAAGCCACTGCTCAGGGTGCAGGTGAGTCTGGCTGTGGCTCCCGGAGATGCAGAGAGGGAGGGCGGCTGAGACAGCACAGGCTGGGAGAGGGACCCTGCAGACACAGACACTGGTCAGTGATGGGCAGGGACCAGGGGACATTTCCCAGGAGACTGAGCAGGAAGGGAAGAAGCCTGGTCCCAGGCCTGTCCCTACCTGTGCAGTGAGAGAGGAGTGCGAGGAGCAGAGGAGTCCAGGCCATGGTGCTCACAGCCCTGAGCCCACAGTGGGGCTGGGCTGCCCAGGCCTCCTTTTCTCCCCGACCCTCTGCCAGGGGAGGGGCTGCCATGCAAATGGGGGTCCCTCCAGGGACTGCCCAGCCCCTCCCTGGGCCCTGGGGCTGGAGCTCAGCTCACACCCCAGACTGAGGGGCATGGAGGTGGCTCACCTCTTGGGGGGCCCTGGGAGGAAGCACCTGCTGAGACCACACACAGGTGCCTGCTCAGGGGGCACTGCCAGGCCACCAAGGACAGCAGGGAGCCCACAGTGCAGGGGCCTGTGTGTGAAGGTCTCTCTGAACAGCTGTGTGCTGATCACCTGGCAGTCCCACAGCGCCCCCTGCTGGTGGGAGGACACACCCTCCCCTGCCCCAAAGCCCTGACAGCCCAGCTGGCTGTGGGCTCCCAGGTCTCTGTCCCTGTTCCCACACCCACGGTCTGAGCCCAGATCCTGCGATGTGATTCTCTGTACTGATCACCGTAGCATTTCACTCTCAGGTCTGCAACTGTGTGATGAGCTTAAAGATTCACAAATGACAAATGAATACGGTTTCTCTTCCAGGAAAGATGCTGCACAAATAAATGCACAGTGAGCCTCTTGTCCAACCTCACAGGTGAGGGAGCTGCTCAGGTGTGATGAGCTCCTGGGGGCTGTTCAGGTCAATGAAGGAGAGAGGAACTTTCCAGAAATACCCTCAGGGTCACATTCAAAGGAGGACCATTCAGCAAACATTTCAAACCATGTAAGGGATCAAATCATTGTCATGTTATTTGAGTCAGTGATTCATTATGAAAAAACGGTTTGGTGGGCTCCACATTTACTGGTGGGCCTTGTCGCATGTGGGGCATTTAAATTTTAGGAAAAGCCTTTATATTCCAACAGTTGTATGTGCTGCTTTTCTATGAACCAATTTTATGTTCGCTGTCCCAAAATGTGCTTATATTTTAAATTCCCTGCCTGTCCTTTCGTGCCTGTTTCCTCGTTTTCGACACAAGCTACAGGGGACGGTGAGGAGCTGGCAGACGTGGTGACTGACACTCTCCCCACACGTAGGACGCGTCCCACAGCAGCGTGTGAGCTCCTGAGGGGGGAGGGCATTGCCCCAAAGACCAGGAGCCACACTGTGGCCCTCACTCCTCAGGGCTCAGGGTCCCCGAGAGGAGCAGCCAGTGACTCACAGGAGGAGTGAGTGTCAGAGCTCAGCACTGTGGGGGGGACAGCGGTTGTTCCCAAGGACCCCGGTGGGCGCTGCAGCCTGAGACCCCGGGGCCGGGGCAGCAGGGACAGAGGGGCCTCTCTGTGCACAAAGGCCTCAGCCGCTCCCACTGAGCATCAGGGAGGAGGGCCCGGCTGGGGAAGGTCCTGGACACAGTCACTGACCCTGAGAGAGACGCAGGGGCCCTCGTCGGGGTTCAGGTCTGAAGTGACCACAGATGGTCCCCAGCTCAGACCCGGGGCTGCAGGGCCAAGGGACTCAGTGTCCCCGCTGATGGGGATGGGCCTCCTGTTCTGTGTCAGGCCTTGTGTCCAGGAAGAGGCTGCTGTGAGGGCCTCTGAGGGGAGAGGGCGGAGGCCCATTCATGCTCCAGGGGCTGCCCTGGGACCTGGCCCCTGGTGTTTGGGGGAAGCAGCAGTAGAAGCAGAGGCCACAAGCTGAGCCTGAGAGGAGGTGTTGGGGGCGCCCCTCCTGGCAGGTGAGAAGGGCTCCCTGTGTCTTCACTCCAACAGGACGGGCTCTGGGTGGGCACTGGGGCTGCGGGCACAGGAGGGGCCTGGACAGGCAGCCTTGGTCTCAGTGCCCGCCCAGCGGGGCTCACGGAGCCTGAGGTGCCAGACTTGCCCCAGGGAGCGGATCAGGGACCACACAGGCATCTGCTCTCTGGCTGGATGGGGGTCCCAGGCTGTGTGGGGAGTCCCAGGTCACAACACACATACGGGGCCTCCCTGAGGGGCTCTGACGCAGGCACAGCTGGTCTCAGGGGCCTTGGGTCTGACCTGCCCCGTCCTGGCTGTCCAGGGCAGGTGCACCCTGATGCCCAGGCAGGTCTGCTCAGGCTGAGACACCCACACCGTGTGCTGCTGCCACGGGCGGGCTTGACGGGCAGTTCAAAGGGTGAGGACAGGTTTTGCAGACACAATCCTCTGGGGGTTTCAGCGCGCAGTTACCGACCACCAGCAAAGGCACAGCCGTCTCATCAGAGGATGGGGCTTCCCGGGCCCCACTGCAGCGGGACAGCGGGTTTTTGTCTCACTTCCCCACAGGCCTGCAGCACCGTGTGATCAACACCACTCCTGCTGTAGGACTGGCAGTAATAGTCGGCCTCGTCCTCAGCCTGCAGCCCCGTGATGGTCAGGGTGCCTGAGTTGCCAGACTTGGAGCCAGAGAACCGGTCTGGGACCCCTGAGGGTCGTTTGCTATCCTCATAGATGAGGAGTTTGGGGGCCTTTCCTGGGAGCTGCTGGTACCAATACACATAGGAACCACCCCCAATGTTGGAGCTGCTTCCAGTGCAGGAGATGGTGACCCTCTCGCCCGGGGACCCCGACACTGAGGATGGCTGAGTCAGCACAGACTGGGCCCAGGATCCTGCAAGAGGGGGAGACACAGAGATGGTGAGTCTGGGTCTAGAGACAAGAGGAGGAAGCTGGGCCATGTGTCTTCCCAAGGCCCCTTCCCCGTCCCCTCATCCAGTCACCTGTGCAGTGAGCCAGGAGGGTGAGGAGGAGAGGGGCCCAGGCCATGGTGGAGGTCATCCCTGAGTCCTGCTCCTGAGGCCCCACAGCTGAAGCAGAGCTCCCCACACCTCTCCCTTCCCCTCTTCATAGTCTGCGGGAGGGAGGGCCCACTCATGCAAATGAGGACCCCCTGGTTTGATCCTTCCCTAGGCCATGGTTCTGGTCCCTGTGCCTGAGGATGGCAGGGTGAGGGCGGGGGTGGGGCTGTGTGGGGCCCAGGGGGTGGCAAGGTCACAGCTGTGAGCCCTGAGCACAGGGCACCAGGCAGGGCCAGGGAACAGGTTGCAGCTCTGAGGAGCCCAGCCCTTCAGCAGCAGCCCCAGAGCGCCCCCTGGTGCCCAGGCCTGGATGCACCACTGTGTCCCCTGCTGACTGAGCCCATGAGGGACAGGTCCTGCCTCCCCCAGCTCTGTGCACTGACCCCCTGGCTCAGGGCGTCCAGGTGCCCCCTGAGGTGGCCTCCTCATCCCCTTAGGACACTCTCTACGTTCCCCTCCGCCTCCTCCGGGGAGTCTGAATTCATCTCCTGGTTATTCAGGGTCAGCACTGAGCTGGTGTCACAGCACTTTCTTCCCAGGATCATGTCCAGAGCAGCAACTGTCCCTAGGAGGTGAGTTCCCTAACTTTCAGGGCACAGTTTTCTTTAATATATTTCTCCCTTGTGAGAAATTAATCACTCTCTTTAAATATCCATCCCTTTTGTCCAGTAGATTATACATATTGCGTTTCTGCACATGCTTTTCGGTCAAGCTTCACCTAGTAACTGGCATCCTCATTGATAGGGAAATTGAATATAATATTTCCCACTCGTCTGTTTTCTGTCCATAGGAGAGTCTGGTGTCTGATTGTCTGACTGAGGCTCACTGTGACCCCAGCTCCCTGGACACAGAAGGGGAAGGGACAGTGACAGCACCACCGGGACCAGGGCCTGTGAGGGGGGGACACTAAGTGATGACCTCAGGGTGACCTGGAGAAGCACTTTGGGGGATGGAAGCAGAAGGAGATGCACCGTGGGGTGTGAGGTCAGAGGTCATGTGCAGGGCCTAGGGCCTGTCCCCCCCTGAGGGAGGTGGGGGAGGCAGAGGCTCCCAGGAGAGGGGGGCAGCGTCTCCATGGCAGCCAGGAACCTGCCTCCCAGGTCCTCCCTCTGGGAAAGGGAGGCCAGGCTGTGGGCTTGGTGCTGCTTCTCACTTTCCTGGGGGAACTGGACCTCAGGTCACTGCCCCCTGATGGGAAGGGCTGTGGTTTTTATTGGCCCTGAATGTGTCAGGACAATGGGGAGGTCAGGGGTCAGAGCTGGTCATGGTGAGGCAGGACCTACCTGCTGGGTTTCCAGACCCAAATGCATAGTGAGGAGGGTGGGGTAGAGGGAGGCTCAGGGCCCATTAGGGGAACTTCCTGTCTGTGTTCGCTCTGATCCGGACCCACACCTCCCAGCCACGGGGTCAGCAGGGGATGGAGCCCAGTTCCCGCTCCTGGGAGCTCAGAGGTCCCTGGCGATGTCCTCTCAGGAGAAAGAGCAAATCCCTGCTCTGACAGGTAGCCGAGCTCAAGGAGGGTCCCCAGGCCCGGGCCAGGCGCTGGGGCTGCCCGGCCTCCTTCCCTCCCGCCCTCGGCCAGAGGAGGGGCCGTCCCTGCTGATGTGGTCCCTCCAGGGACTGCCCAGCCCCCGGAGCCCTGGTGCTGCAGCTCAGCTCACCCCCAGGCTGAGCAGGATGGACTGTCCTGACGGGCTGTGTCCTGGAGACGCTGCCACAAAGGCCCACAGACTGAGCCCCCCAGAGCCAGGGAGAGGGTCCCTCTCAGGGGTGGGGTTCAAGTCTGAGGTCAAGGTGCTGGCAGGCCCGCCCTCCCAGGGAGGCCCCGGATAGGTGCTCTCTTGTCTCTTTCCAGCGTCTGGAGGCTCCGTCCAGCCCTGACATGGTCTCAGCTTGGGCCTCGGTCCCTGACTCTGTCCTCACAGCTGAGCCCGCGGGACACGCGCCCAGGCCTCAGAGAGTCTGTGGGAACCTGCTCTGGGGCAGAGGGGCCGGGGTTTGGAAGACACGGTGCTGTGACCCCCCTACAGGGTCCTGCCCCCCAACCTCACACGGTGTGAAGGGAAGACGGGAAGGAAATTCTTCTGGGAAGGAGGCCCCAACTGCATTTCAAAGTGGCTCCATTTGTATTGTTATTTCTACTATATTGTTAAGTTTTATCTTGATTATTAAATGCTGGGCGAGTGAAATGCACCCTTGACTGTGTGTGTGAGTGTGAATGTGAATGTGACTTTTCCTTTTGCTGCCCCTGTCCATTTCCTGTGAGACTGTTGCTTATATTGACTCTCACAGCTGAGAATAATTAATGCGACTGCCAGGTCTGGGGACTCGGAGACCAAACCTCAGAGCCACCCCAGCTGGACGCAGCCCCGTGAACAGCAGACGGGGCCCCAGAAGCAGCGGGTGCCCTGAGCCCTGTGTTTGTGCCCCACTTCCCCGCCCGCACCTGTCACTGTGGGGACGGCTGCTGTACCACAGGGCACAGTAGTACTCGGCCTCGTCCTCAGGCTGCGCCCCTGAGAGGGTCAGGGCAGCTTTGCCCCCTTGGATGGAGCCTGAGAACCGGGCGGGCGTCCAGGAGTGTTTATTGTTTGTGTTCTGAATCAGTGTTGTGAGGACCTGGCCAGGCTTCTGCTGGATCCATTGTGGATAGAGACCATCAGTGACAGCCCCTGTGCTGGAGCCACAGGTGAGAGTGACCGTGACGCCTGGGGACACGGTCGCTGAGGGCTCCTGAGTGACCACAGCCTGAGACCTGGACCCTGAAATAGAAGCAGACACGAGTCAGGGATAAGGAACAGAAGCCGAGGGACCCCTCCACGGGCTGGTCTCTGAAATGGCCCTGAACCTGGGCAGAGAGCAAGGAGGAGGAGGAGGAGGAGGAGGGGAGTCCAGCTCATGGTGGAGACTTTCCAAGGTGCCTCGGTCTCTTGCAGGTGCTGGTCTCGGGTGTCCCTTTATCTCCTCCCGGCCTCCTGGGCACAGGGGGTGTTTGCTGGTCATTATGCAAATGTGAGCCCACAGGACCCTCCTGTCCTGGGTCCTGGGCCCAGTTTGAAGCTTCACTGTGAGGAGGAGGCTGGGGAGGCTGTGGGCTCTGAGTCTGTCCCTTGAGGGGAAGCACCTGCTGTCACCTCACACCCAGGCCATGGGTATGGGCGCAGGGCCCACTCAATTAGAACCATGTGAGTTGGCTTCAGGCCTTGCGGCTCTGAGAAGAGCCACAGCGCCCCCTGGAGACGCCCTAGGGAATAGTCATTGTGGTGGGAACTGTGGAAGCAATGATGGTGGCCCCTGAAAATAGATTAGATAGATGATAGATGATAGATAGATAGATAGATAGATAGATAGATAGATAGATAGTAGAGAGATTGATTGATAGCTAGGTAGATGATAGATAGCTAGATAGATGATAGATAGATAGATAGATAGATAGATAGATAGATGATAGATAGATAGATAGATAGATAGTAGAGAGATTGATTGATAGCTAGATGGATGATAGATGCAAATATTATATTTCTGACTCGCTGCAGAGAGGTTCCCCCCTGTGTCCTCAGTTTGTAACTGCCAGAGGGCGTGCAACGGAGGGGGTGGGGACGAGTTTCGTGCCCATGAACCCGACACAGTTGGTTGCGGCCTGGCCCCTGCTCCACAGGCCTGGCGGGCTCCGGCTGCCCACGGCCCACCAAGGGGGTGCGTGCTGCGCATGCGGGGTCAGCGTAGCCTAGGGCAGCTGCAATCAGAGCCCCGCAAGGGGTCTTGAGTGTCTTAGCCATAGATTTGGGCTCTTGGGCAACAAGGGGACTGCTCCTTCCAAGGCTTAACCTACCCAGAGGCACATGCTCTCACTGAGCAGAGGCTGGAGGAGGGGCCTTGCCAGGAGGGGCCCGGCCTGGGCATCCTTCAGGGGAGACACCTGGGTCCTGCCAGGCATGAGGTCCGCATGGGGTCTGATTACCATCCATTCACAGCTGCCAGCTCAGGGAATACTCATTTATGTAAATACTAGAGGCCCGGTGCACGAAATTAGTGCGCCCAGGGGGGTCCCTCAGCCCAGATTGCAAGAGAGCTCAGGCCAGGCTGAGGGACCCACTGGTGCATGATCAAGGCCAGGAGGGAGGTGGGAGGTTGGGCAGCTGGGGCTGGACCACGGGAGGGCTCCATGGCGTGTCCAGCCCGTCTTCCTCAGTCCTGAGCAGCCAGACCCCAGCAGCAAGCTAACCTACCAGTCGGAGCGTCTGCCCCGTGGTGGTCAGTGCACATCATAGCGAGCAGTTGAGTGGCCTTAGCATATCATTAGCATATTACACTTTGATTGCTTCAATGGACCACCAGACACTTAGCATATTAGGCTTTTATTATATAGGATATTTTTATTGATTCCAGAGAGGAAGGGAGAGACAGAGAGAGAATCATTGATTGGCTGCCTCACTGGGGATTGAGCCCAGGCATGTGCCCTGACTGCGAATCGATTCTGGGACCTTTCCGTCTGCAGGCCGCTCTATCCACTGAGCCAAGCCAGCCAGGGCTCAGGGCGCATGTAGGGGGATGGGCTCCTCCACCAGGCAGGCCCCCAGGTTGTCGGATGGGCGTGGCCTGCCCACCTGGAGACTGGGTTGCCCAGGCGGTGGACAGTTTGCAGAGCTGGCGGGGGCCTGGCTGATTCTGTGTGGTGTGAGTGTGAACATGTGTGTGTGAGCTGTGTGTGTGCGTCTGTGTGTTTCCCCAGGAGTTATTCTTCCTTAACATCACACAGCTGCTTCTGAAATCGAACCCATGACAATCGCAGGCTTTCTTGAAATGAACTCCTACAGCGCACACCCCAGCATCCCCTGGGGCTGTGTCACCCCCCACACTCCCCTCCCGCTCAGCAGCTGGAGAGACAGAGTCACTGGCGTCAATGGCCCCGGCCTGGGGTCCTGATGTGGAGCCGCCAATGGGTGGGCCAGGCAAGTCTGATGCTCTGAACCTCTGACTGCAGGAGCCACTCAGCTGTGGGGTCGGCATTCACCGTGGGAGCGTCGAGCACCCTGGAGGCCCAGCCGCACTCCTTGCACTTGGCATGGAGCAGGAAGACTGTGACCTTGAGGGGGTCCCAGGAGACCAGCCACGTGCTGGACGCCAGCAGGTGTGGTGAGCGCCGTGCAAGACGTTCCCGCGGCCTCGCACGCTCAGTGCGCCCCGGGGAGAGGACTCGGAGCCGAGCCGGATGGAGGGTTGTGAACTACGGGCGTTCACTCCATCAGGTTCCAATGGAGAGGCTGGCTGGCACCTCCGTGGCCTTCAGAAGTGCTGAGTCCCAACTCATCGCTGAGCTTTCCGAGCTGCCAGGCTTGTCCGGGAGACAAGAGCCGAGGCTGCTACCCTCGCTGCAGGTCGGCCCATCCGGCCCACGTGGACACTTCAGAGACCAGACTGTATCTCTGGACCTTCTCTTCCCCCAGCCCCCCGGCGCCCCCCTACACACCGCTCTTCTTTATCTGACATGTTCATAGGGAGGGGAGGGGAGGATTGTAATTCCCTGAACTTGCTTCTCCCAAATTTTGTAGGAAAGCTGTACCCGGATGTTCTGTTGGTTGCAGCGTCTGGCCCGGGCCCAGGCTGTGCATTCTCCTGTTTGAGAGCACGCACTGATGTGGTATTTGGACTCAATCAGAAAACTGACGTTGAAACACACGTAAGAGAATTGTCAAGGCGACCCCAGTAGCAATTCATGATTAAACGTGGATCTGCGTGGACCAACGTGCAGAAACTGTGCCTGACCTTCATACAGGCATGGCATGGCCTGACATTTCAGAAGGAAGTGTGTGTGTGTGTGTGTGTGTGTGTGTGTGTGTGTGTGTGTGTATTTAAAACATTTGTATTGATTTCGAAGAGAGGGAGAGGGAGAGAGACATGGAAACATCAATGATGAGAGAGAATCCTTGATCGGCTGCCTCCTGTACATCCCCACTGGGGATCAAGCCCACAACCCGGGCATGTGCCCTGACTGGGAATCTAACCGTGACCTCCTGGTTCCTAGGTCGATGCTCAACCACTGAGCCACACCAATCAGGCGAATGTTTGTCTTTATACTTTTTTGATGCAATACTGGTAGAGCATTTTTTCCATGTGGTAAAGAGAAAAACAACCAAGAGGGAAAATTGAGAGTTTGGTGAACTATAAGAAAAGAAAAACAACAAATATGACACATCATCTCTCCCTCATAATAAATGTAACGGTGAAGGAGGGAGACAATAGAAAAACTGTAATCTAATTGGGCACATTGATGTCATGTTTTTCAATGACAGAATAGAACAACCACTTGCTACTTTTACATGAAAATGAATAATTCAATGATATACAAATAAAAAGACATGAGAAAAAGTTTAAAATGGAAATATATAAATATGAACCTTGATTGAAAAATAGATAAAATGCAGATTTTCTTAGAAAAATAGAAATTAAAAATATTAGAGAAAACTAAATAAATGGACCAATATCCTTAGAAAAAACTAGAAAACATAATTACGGAATTAATCCACAAACATGCATAAAATACAGGTAGTTTTACAGAGAACACTGAGACGTCAGAAACATGGAGAGGAAGATGAAGAGTAGCCACATTCTGCACAGGAAGGTGCTGCCAAGTGTGGCTTGGACATGAACAACTCATGTTACAATGGGCATCAGTCATGAGGCCCGTGGGGAGGCCGAGGTTTTTGTCCCACTTCCCCATCTGTGTGTGTCACTGTGGGAATCAGTATTTTCTACAGTCATACAGTAATAGTCAGCCTCGTCCTCAGGCTGCAGCCCCGAGATGAACAGGAGCCCCGCATTGGCCGAGGAGTCTTTGGATCCAGAGAAGCGGCTGGGGACCCCGGAGCCCTGGTCCTTACTTGAGTCTGAGTTGTAGGCCAGGAGGTACCGGGGACGGCTCCCTGGCTTCTGCTGGTACCAGTATATCCAGTAAGCACTGAACGAATAGGAAGCACCACTCAGGGTGCAGGTGAGTCTGGCTGTGGCTCCCGGAGATGCAGAGAGGGAGGGCGGCTGAGTCAGCACAACCAGTGAGAGGGACCCTGCGGACACAGACACTTGTCAGTGATGGGCAGGGACCAGGGGACGTTTCCCAGGAGACTGAGCAGGAAGGGAAGAAGCCTGGTCCCAGGCCTGTCCCTACCTGTGCAGTGAGAGAGGAGCACGAGGAGCAGAGGAGTCCAGGCCATGGTGCTCACAGCCCTGAGCCCACAGTGGGGCTGGGCTGCCCAGGCCTCCTTTTCTCCCCCACCCTCTGCCAGGGGAGGGGCTGCCATGCAAATAGGAGCCCCTCCAGGGACTGCCCAGCCCTCCCTGGGCCCTGGGGCTGGAGCTCAGCTCACACCCCAGACTGAGGACCATGGAGGTGGATTCACGCCTTGGGGGACCCTGGGAGGAAGCACCTGCTGAGACCACACAAGGGTCCCTGCTCAGGGGGCACTGCCAGGCCACCAAGGACAGCAGGGAGCCCACAGTGCAGGTGCCTGTGTGTGAAGGTCTCACTGAACAGCTGTGTGCTGATCACCTGGCAGTCCCACAGCGCCCCCTGCTGGTGGGAGGACACACCCTCCTCTGCCCCAAAGTCCTGAGAGTCCAGCTGGCTGTGGGCTCCCAGGTCTCTGTCCCTGTTCCCACACCCACGGTCTGAGCCCAGATCCTGCGATGTGATTCTCTGTACTGATCACCGTAGCATTTCACTCTCAGGTTTGCATCTGTGTGATGTGCTTAAATATTCACAAATGAAAATTAATATGGTTTCTCTTCCAGTAAAGATGCTGCACAAATAAATGCACAGTGAGCCTCTTGTCCAACCTCACAGGTGAGGGAGCTGCTCAGGTGTGATGAGCTCCTGGGGGCTGTTCAGGTCAATGAAGGAGAGAGGAACTTTCCAGAAATACCCTCAGGGTCATATTCAAAGAAGGCATTTGAACCCTGTAAGACAGGGGTCCTCAAACTACAGCCCGGGGGCCACATGCAAATACAAATGTTGTATTTGTTCCAGTTTTGTTTTTTTACTTCAAAATAAGATATGTGCAGTGTGCATAGGAATTTGTCCATAGTTTTTTTTAAACTATAGTCCGGCCCTCCAACGGTCTGAGGGACAGTGAACTGGCCCCCTGTTTAAAAAGTTTGAGGACCCCTGCTGTAAGGCATTTGCAGTTTCATACACATCTGATACGAGTTAGTGATTCATTAAAAAATAACACAGTTTCATCGGCTTCACATTTACCAGGGGAGGCCGCAGCACGTGGGAATTGTTGAATTTCAGGAATTGACTTTATATTCTTCCATCTGTATGTTCTGCTGCTCTGTGTCTCCTGTGTCTTGCACCGATTTTCTCTTTGGTGTGCTAACGTGTTTATATGTTAAAATCCCCGTCTGCATTTCCTGACATGTTTCCTCATTTGGGAAGAAGCTGAACTTGGCTGGTGCTGTGTGTGTGGATGTGGGGAAACCTGGGCAGTGAGCACAGAAGCCACCCCTCCTCCCCGCGCCCGAATCCGCCTCGGCCTCAACCTGCCGATGCTCCCGTGGTCCCCACACTGAGGCTCACGCGGATGCTGGTCGGTGCCAGTGACCAGGAAACCGCGTCCCTCGGGCGCTCTCTCCTCAGACACTAGAGCCTGGTCCCTTCTGCTCAGGCCGGTCCCCCCGGCCCAGAACCCTCAGTGCGTCCCCCTGCTCCTCTCCTCCACCCCCAACTCCCCAGCTGCCCTCAGGGCCCCCCGTGTGCTGGCCCTTCCTCCATGTCCAACTGGTGCCCTGCACATGCCCAGCTCCCCCAGGGCCCCTGGCTGCCCTGTTCCTGCAAAACCTCGGTCCCTGTCCCTTCAGGTCCTCCTACTGTCCACAGGTCCTCTGGGTCCCTTCATGGTGAGGCTGTCTCTATCGAGCATCTTGGGAAGGCGGTCGTGTTCTCTATGTAACTCCTCGTGGTAAACACGGAATGACTTCATCCTGGAATTCTGTGACGCAGCAAAACCCCAGTAGTCACCAGCCACACGGGGCCAGCAGAAGTCTGGCTGAGCCCCAGGACACTGACTTATGACAGAAACAGGAGACCACCTGGACCCCCTCCCAAGAGCCCGAGGTTCTCAGGCTCCATCCAAGGGGGCACAGCTGCCCTGACCCTCTCAGGGGCCCAGCCCGATGACCAGGCCCAGCACACTGCCCCCTACTGGTCTCTGATGCAGAGCCCTCCCCACCCCAGCCTCCCAGAGGGCACCCTGACTTTGCACTTGGATCTCTGTGATGTCACCTCCCAGCACAGAAGCAGTCGCTCACTCCATGGGCTGGGGCCTCAGGCACTGGCTCCTGAGAACTAAGGGGCCCGGGCTACTGCGAACAGGACGCGTTCACAGCTCCCCCGCGGCCAGGCATCTGGGCGGACCTGGCGGCGTCTTTAGCTTCGGCCACTTGTGCGGTGCCTTCCCCATGGAGGACCCTCTGGACCAAGTTCAAGGCTCAAACCTCTACTCCAGTTCCCACCGAGGAGGAGCCATGTGAGTCGCCCCCACAAGGTGGCCTGTGTTGTCATCGTTGTTGGGACAGACCCTGTGCGACCCTCCCTCTGCCAGGGTCCCGGCTCTTCAGGTCTGTCTCAGTCACTGCATGTAACACCATCTCAGAAACGGTGTTCGGTTCTCTGTTTTCCACACTCGGCTTTACTTTTTCCTCTCAGCTTTATCCTCGAGGAGCTCATATGCATGTGGCTACAGATAGGATGTTGTTATCTTTACATTTTGATAGTTCCCGGCTGTTATACAGACTACACTTCATTGCAGCAGGTTGGTATTTAATGCAAAATTCAGATTTGAGTCCTCAGACCAGGATCCTCTCTCAGTCACTCCTCCACTCGGATCTGACCTTGGCCTGAATGAATCTGATTCAGCCTCCTCCACTGTCTCCATGGGAACCTTCATCCCTGAGGAATGTTACCTGTGAGAACGTGAACATGGCACACATTCCATGAGCAACAAATCAATGGAAACGCTGACCTGACGTCAAAGCTGTGACCCTGTCAGGACCCCGGGTCCAGGCATCACCCGGATGGACAGCTATCAGTACAGTCACAGCTGAGCCAGAACTGGGCAGAACCGCCAGGAGGGGCCAAGGTCAGGCCAGGAGAGCAGAGAGGAGGTTTTTGTCTCACTTCCCTGTGGGTCTGGGCCACTGTGTGAGTCTTAGAGATGCCATCCCATGTTTCACAGTAATAGTCAGCCTCGTCCTCAGGCTGAAGCCCCGAGATGAGCAGGAGCCCCGCATTGGCCGAGGCGTCTTTGGATCCAGAGAAGCGGCTGGGGACCCCGGAGCCCTGGCCCTTATTTGAGTCTGTGTGGTAGAACAGGAGGTACCGGGGAGGGCTCCCAGGATTCTGCTGGTGCCAGCCTATAGCATAGCTGCCAACATTGGAGCCACTGCTCAGGGTGCAGGTGAGTCTGGCTGTGGCTCCCGGAGATGCAGAGAGGGAGGGCGGCTGAGTCAGCACAGGCTGGGAGAGGGACCCTGCAGACACAGACACTGGTCAGTGATGGGCAGGGACCAGGGGACGTTTCCCAGGAGACTGAGCAGGAAGGGAAGAAGCCTGGTCCCAGGCCTGTCCCTACCTGTGCAGTGAGAGAGGAGCACGAGGAGCAGAGGAGTCCAGGCCATGGTGCTCACAGCCCTGAGCCCACAGTGGGGCTGGGCTGCCCAGGCCTCCTTTTCTCCCCACCCTCTGCCAGGGGAGGGGCTGCCATGCAAATGGGAGTCCCTCCAGGGACTGCCCAGCCCCTCCCTGGGCCCTGGGGCTGGAGCTCAGCTCACACCCCAGACTGAGGAGCATGGAGGTGGGCTCACACCTTGGGGGGCCCTGGGAGGAAGCACCTGCTGAGACCACACACTGGTGCCTGCTCAGGGGGCGCTGCCAGGCCACCAAGGACAGCAGGGAGCCCACAGTGCAGGGGCCTGTGTGTGAAGGTCTCACTGAACAGCTGTGTGCTGATCACCTGGCAGTCCCACAGCGCCCCCTGCTGGTGGGAGGACACACCCTCCTCTGCCCCAAAGCCCTGACAGCCCAGCTGGCTGTGGGCTCCCAGGTCTCTGTCCCTGTTCCCACACCCACGGTCTGAGCCCAGATACTGCGATGTGATGCTCTGTATTGATCACCTTAGCATTTCACTCTCAGGTCTGCATCTGTGTATTGAGCTTAAACATTCACAAATGAAAATTAATATGTTTTTTCTTCCAATAAAGATGCTGCAAGCATAAATGCACAGTGAGCCTCTTATCCAACCTCACAGGTGGGGGAGCTGCTCAGGTGTGATGAGCTCCTGGGGGCTGTTCAGGTCAATGAAGGAGAGAGGAACTTTCCAGAAATACCCTCAGGGTCATATTCAAAGAAGGCATTTGAACCCTGTAACTCAGGGGTCCTCAAACTACAGCCCGTGGGCCACATGCAAATACAAAGTTGTATTTGTTCCCGTTTTGTATTTTGACTTCAAAATAAGATATGTGCAGTGTGCATAGGAATTTGTCCATAGTTTTTTTTAAACTATAGCCCGGCCCTCCAACGGTCTGAGGGACAGTGAACTGGCCCCCTGTTAAAAAAGTTTGAGGACCCCTGCTGTAAGGCATTTGCAGTTTCATACACACCTGATAGGAGTTAGTGATTCATTAAAAAATAACGCAGTTTCATCGGCTTCACATTTACCAGGGGAGCTCGCAGCTCGTGGGAGTTGTTGAATTTCAGGAATTGACTTTATATTCTTCCATCTGTATGCTCTGCTGGTCTGTGACTCCTGTGTCTTGCACCGATTTTCTCTTTGGTGTGCTAACGTGTTTATATGTTGAAACCGCGTCTGCATTTCCTGACATGTTTCCTCATTTGGGAAGAAGCTGAACGTGGCCTGTGCTGTGTGTGGGGATGTGGGGAAACCTGGGCAGTGAGCGCAGAAGCCACCCCTCCTCCCAGCGCCCGAATCCGCCTGGGCCTCAACTGCAGATGCTCCCGTGGTCCCCACACTGAGGCTCACGCGGATGCTGGTCGGTGCCAGTGACCAGGAAACCGCGTCCCTCGGGCGCTCTCTCCTCAGACACTAGAGCCTGGTCCCTTCTGCTCAGGCCGGTCCCCCCGGCCCAGAACCCTCAGTGCGTCCCCCTGCTCCTCTCCTCCACCCCCAACTCCCCAGCTGCCCTCGGGGCCCCCGTGTGCTGGCCCTTCCTCCATGTCCAACTGGTGCCCTGCACATGCCCAGCTCCCCCAGGGCCCCTGGCTGCCCTGTTCCTGCAAAACCTCGGTCCCTGTCCCTTCAGGTCCTCCTACTATCCACAGGTCCTCTGGGTCCCTTCATGGTGAGGCTGTCTCTATCGAGCATCTTGGGAAGGCGGTCGTGTTCTCTATGTAATTCCTCGTGATAAACACGGAATGACTTCATCCTGGAATTCTGTGACGCAGCAAAACCCCAGTAGTCACCAGCCACACGGGGCCAGCAGAAGTCTGGCCAGGCCCCAGGACACTGACTTATGACAGAAAAAAGAGACCACCTGGACCCCCGCCCGGTTCTCAGGCTCCATCCAGGGGGGCACAGCTGCCCTGACCCTCTCAGGGGCCCAGCCCGATGACCAGGCCCAGCACACTGCCCCCTACTGGTCTCTGATGCAGAGCCCTCCCCACCCCAGCCTCCCAGAGGGCACCCTGACTTTGCACTTGGATCTCTGTGATGTCACCTCCCAGCACAGAAGCAGTCGCTCACTCCATGGGCTGGGGCCTCAGGCACTGGCTCCTGAGAACTAAGGGGCCCGGGCTGCTGCGAGCAGGACGCGTTCCCAGCTCCCCCGCGGCCAGGCATCTGGGCCGACCTGGCGGCGTCTTTAGCTTCGCCACTTGTGCGGTGCCTATCCCATGGAGGACCCTCTGGACCAAGTTCAAGGCTCAAACCCCTACTCGGCACTCGGCCAGTTCACACCGAGGAGGAGCCATGTGAGTCGCCCTCACAAGGTGGCGGGTGTTGCTGTCGTTGTTGGGAGACCCTTTGCGACCCTCCCCCTGCCCGGGTCCCGGCTTTTCAGGTCTGTCTCAGTCACTGCATGTAACACCATCTCAGAAACGGTGTTCGGTTCTCTGTTTTCCACACTTGGCTTTACTTTTTCCTCTCAGCTTTATCCTCGAGGAGCTCATATGCATGTGGCTACAGATAGGATGTTGTTATCTTTACATTTTGATAGTTCCCGGCTGTTATACAGACTACACTTCATTGCAGCAGGTTGGTATTTAATGCAAAATTCAGATTTGAGTCCTCAGACCAGGATCCTCTCTCAGTCACTCTTCCACTCGGATCTGAGCTTGGCCTGAATGAATCTGATTCAACCTCCTCCAGTGTCTCCATGGGAACCTTCATCCCTGAGGAATGTTACCTGTGAGAACGTGAACATGGCGCACATTCCATGAGCAACAAATCAATGGAAACGCTGACCTGACATCAAAGCTGTGACCCTGTCAGGACCCCGGGTCCAGGCATCACCCGGATGGGCAGCTATCAGTACAGTCACAGCTGAGCCAGAACTGGGCAGAACCGCCAGGAGGGGCCGGGGTCAGGCCAGGAGAGAGCAGAGGAGGTTTTTGTCTCACTTCCCTGTGGGTCTGGACCACTGTGTGAGTGTTAGAGCTGCCGTACCATGTGGCACAGTAATAGTCAGCCTCGTCCTCGGGCTGCAGCCCCGAGATGGTCAGGAGCCCCGCATTGGCTGAGGTGTCTGTGGATCCAGAGAACCGGCTGGGCACCCCAGGTCCCAAATTTGTACTTGAGGAGAAGTAGAGCAGGTACTGGGGTGGGCTCCCTGGCTTCTGCTGGAACCAGCGTATCCAGTAATCACCAACATTGGAGCCACTGCTCAGGGTGCAGGTAAGTCTGGCTGTGGCTCCCGGAGATGCAGAGAGGGAGGGCGGCTGAGTCAGCACAGGCTGGGAGAGGGACCCTGCGGACACAGACACTTGTCAGTGATGGGCAGGGACCAGGGGACATTTCCCAGGAGACTGAGCAGGAAGGGAAGAAACCTGGTCCCAGGCCTGTCCCTACCTGTGCAGTGAGAGAGGAGCGCGAGGAGCAGAGGAGTCCAGGCCATGGTGCTCACAGCCCTGAGCCCACAGTGGGGCTGGGCTGCCCAGGCCTCCTTTTCTCCCCACCCTCTGCCAGAGGAGGGGCTGCCATGCAAATGGGGGTCCCTCCAGGGACTGCCCAGCCCCTCCCTGGGCCCTGGGGCTGGAGCTCAGCTCACACCCCAGACTGAGGAGCATGGAGGTGGGCTCACCCCTGGGGGCCCTGGGAGGAAGCACCTGCTGAGACCACACACAGGTGCCTGCTCAGGGGGCGCTGCCAGGCCACCAAGGACAGCAGGGAGCCCACAGTGCAGGTGCCTGTGTGTGAAGGTCTCACTGAATAACTGTGCTGATCACCTGGCAGTCCCACAGCGCCCCCTGCTGGTGGGAGGACACACCCTCCCCTGCCCCAAAGCCCTGACAGCCCAGCTGGCTGTGGGCTCCCAGGTCTCTGTCCCTGTTCCCACACCCACGGTCTGAGCCCAGATACTGGGATGTGAGTCTCTGTATTGATCACCGTAGCATTTCACTCTCAGGTCTGCATCTGTGTGTTGAGCTTAAACATTCACAAATGACAAATGAACATGGTTTCTCTTCCAGTAAAGATGCTGCACAAATAAATGCACAGTGAGCCTCTTGTCCAACGTCACAGGTGAGGGAGCTGCTCAGGTGTGATGAGCTCCTGGGGGCTGTTCAGGTCAATGACAGAAAAGGAATTTTCCAGAAATACCCTCAGGATCATATTCAACGAAGGACCATTCAGCCAACATTTCAAACCCTGTAAGGGATCAAATCATTGTCATGTGATTTGAGTCAGTGATTCATTATGAAAAAATGGTTTGGTGGGCTCCACATTTACTGGTGGGCCTTGTCGCATGTGGGCCATTTAAATTTTAGGAAAAGCCTTTATATTCCAACGGTTGTATGTGCTGCTTTCTGTGACCAACATTGTCTTCAGTGTCCTAAAATGTGCTTATATATATATTTTAAATTCCCTGCCTGTCCTTTCGTGCCTGTTTCCTCATTTTGGGCACAAGCTACAGGGGATGGTGAGGAGCTGGCAGACGTGGTGACTGACACTCTCCCCACACGTACGACGCGTCCCACAGCAGCGTGTGAGCTCCTGAGGGGGGAGGGCATTGCCCCAAAGACCAGGAGCCACATTGTGGCCCTCACTCCTCAGGGCTCAGGGTCCCCGAGAGGAGCAGCCAGTGACTCACAGGAGGGGTGAGCATCAGAGCTCAGCACTGAGGGGGGGACAGCGGTTGTGCCCAAGGACCCCGGTGGGCGCTGCGGCCTGAGACCCCGGGGCCGGGGCAGCAGGGACAGAGGGGCCTCTCTGTGCACAAAGGCCTCAGCCGCTCCCACTGAGCATCAGGGAGGAGGGCCCGGCTGGGGAAGGTCCTGGACACAGTCACTGACCCTGAGAGAGACACAGGGGCCCTCGTCGGAGTTCAGGTTTGAAGTGACCACAGATGGTCCCCAGCTCAGACCCGGGGCTGCAGGGCCAAGTGGGTCAGTGTCCCCGCTGATGGGGATGGGTCTCCTGTTTGGTGTCAGGCCTTGTGTCCAGGAAGAGGCTGCTGTGAGGGCCTCTGAGGGGAGAGGGAAGGAGGCCCATTCATGCTCCAGGGGCTGCCCTGGGACCTGGCCGCTGGGGAAGGGTTGGGGGGGGGGGGGAGCGAGATGAAGACAACTAGAAGCAGAGGCCACAGGCTGAGCCTGAATGGCAGGTGCTGGGGGCGCACCTCCTGGCAGCTGAGATGGACTCCCTGTGGCCTCAGTCCCACAGGACGGGCTCTGGGTGGGCACTGGGGCTGCGGGCACAGGAGGGGCCGGGACAGGCAGCCTTGGCCTCAGTGCCCGCCCAGCGTGGCTCACGGAGCCCAAGTTACCCAACTTGCCCCAGGGAGCGGATCAGAGACCACGCAGGCGCCTGCTCTCTTGCTGGATGGGGGTCCCAGGCTGTGTGGGGAGCCCCAGGTCACACACACACAGGGGCCTCCCTGAGGGGCTCTGACGAAGACACAGCTGGACTCGGGGCCCTGCGTCTGCCCTGCCCCGTCCTGACCGCCCAGGGCAACCGCCCCCTGACACACAGGCAGGTCTGCTCAGGCTGAGACACACACACCGTGTGCTGGTTCCACGGGCGGCTTGACGGGCAGGTTCAAAGGGTGAGGACAGGTTTTGCTAACACAGTCCCTGGGAGGCGGAGGGGATCTCAGTGCCCGGTTTCGGGTCACACAGGAAAGGCACAGCCGTCATCAGAGGATGGGGCTGCCCCGGGCCCCACTGCAGCGGGACAGCGGGTTTTTGTCTCACTTCCCCACAGGCCTGCAGCACCGTGCGAGCACCTCCAGCACTATTGTCATAGGACTCGCAGTAATAGTCGGCCTCGTCCTCAGCCTGCAGCCCCGTGATGGTCAGGGAGGCTGAGCTGCCAGACCTGGAGCCAGAGAACCGGTCAGGGATCCCCGAGGGCCGTTTGCTATATTCATAGATGATGAGTTTGGGGGCCTTTCCTGGGAGCTGCTGGTACCAGTGCACATAGTAACCATTCCCAATGTTGGAGCTGCTTCCAGTGCAGGAGATGGTGACCCTCTCGCCCGGGGACCCCGACACTGAGGACGGCTGAGTCAGCACAGACTGGGCCCAGGATCCTGCAAGAGGGGGAGACACAGACATGGTGAGTCTGGGTCTAGAGACAAGAGGAGGTAGCAGGGCCCGTGTGTCTTCCCAAGGCCCCTTCCCCATCCCCTCATCCAGTCACCTGTGCAGTGAGCCAGGAGGGTGAGGAGGAGAGGGGCCCAGGCCATGGTGGAGGTCATCCCTGAGTCCTGCTCCTGAGGCCCCACAGCTGAAGCAGAGCTCCCCACACCTCTCCCTTCCCCTCTTCATAGTCTGCGGGAGGGAGGGCCCACTCATGCAAATGAGGACCCCCTGGTTTGATCCCTCCCTGGGCCCTGGTTCTGGTCCCTGTGCCTGAGGATGGCAGGGTGAGGGCGGGGGAGGGGCTGTGTGGGGCCCAGGGTGTGGCAAGGTCACAGCTGTGAGCCCTGAGCACAGGGCACCAGGCAGGGCCAGGGAACAGGTTGCAGCTCTGATGAGCCCAGCCCTTCAGCAGCAGCCCCTGAGCGCCCCCTGGTGCCCAGGCCTGGATGCACCACTGTGTCCCCTGCTGACTGAGCCCATGAGGGACAGGTCCTGCCTCCCCCCAGCTCTGTGCACTGACCCCCTGGCTCAGGGCGTCCAGGTGCCCCCTGAGGTGGCCTCCTCATCCCCTCAGGACACTCTCTATGTTCCCCTCCGCCTCCCCTGGGAGTCTGGGCTCCTCTCCCTGGCTCTTCATGGTCAGAACTACTTTCCTCCCAGGATCAGGTCCAAAGCAGCGACTGTCCAAAGAGGCGAGTTCCCTAATTTTCAGAGCATAGTTTTATTTTTTTATGTGATTCCTCCCTTGTTAGAAATTAATCACTCTCTTCCTAGTGACAAATATTATTCTCTCAATGTCCTTCCCTTCTGTCCAGTAGATTATACATATTGTGTTTCTGCACATGCTTTTCGGTCCAGCTTTACCTAGTAACCGGCATCCTCATTAATAGGGAAATTGAATATAATATTTCCCACTCGCCTGTTTTCTGTCCATAGGAGAGTCTGGTATCTGACTGTCTGATTGAGACTCACTGTGACCCCAGCTCCCTGGACACAGAAGGGGAAGGGACAGTGACAGCACCACCGGGACCAGGGACTGTGAGGGGGGGACAATAAGCGATGATTCAAGGGGACCTGGAGGAGCACTTTTGGGGATAAAAGCAGAAGGAGATGCATGGTAGGGTGTATGGGGTCAGAGGTCATGTAAGGAACCTCTGGGCCTGTCCCCCCTGAGGGAGGTGGGGAAGGCAGAGGCTCCAAGGAGAGGGGGGCAGCGTCTTCATGGCAGCCATGAGCCTGCCTCCCAGGTCCTCTGGGAAAGGGAGGCCAGGCTGTGGGGTTGGTGCTGTTTCTCACTTTCCTGGGGGAACTGGACCTCAGGTCACTGCCGCCTGATGGGAGTGGCTGTGGCTTTTATTGGACCTGAATGTGTCAGGACAATGGGGAGGTCAGGGGTCAGAGCTGGACATGGTGAGGCAGGACCTACCTTGCAGGTTTCCCTGCTGGGTTTCCAGACCCAAATGCATAGTGAGGAGGGTAGGGCAGAGGGAGGCCCAGGGGCCATTAGGGGAACTTCCTGTCTGTGTTTGCTCTGATCTGGACCCACACCTCCCAGCCACGGGGTCAGCAGAGGATGGAGCCCAGTTCCCGCTCCTGGGAGCTCAGAGGTCCCTGGCGATGTCCTCTCAGGAGACAGAGCAAATCCCTGCTCTGAGCAGATGGCCGAGCTCAAGGAGGGTCCCCAGGCCCGGGCCAGGCGCTAGGGGCTGCCAGGCCTCCTTCCCTCCCGCCCTCGGCCAGAGGAGGGTCCGTCCCTGCAGATGTGGTCCCTCCAGGGACTGCCCAGCCTCCGGAGCCCTGGGGCTGCAGCTCAGCTCACCCCCAGGCTGAGCAGGATGGACTGTCCTGACGGGCTGTGTCCTGGAGATGCTGCCACAAAGGCCCACAGAGTGAGCCCCCCAGAACCAGGGAGAAGGTCCCTCTCAGGGGTGGGGCTCAAGTCTGAGGTCAAGGTGCTGGCAGGCCCGCCCTCCCAGGGAGGCCCCGGGTAGGTGCTCTCTTGTCTCTTTCCAGCGTCTGGAGGCTCCATCCAACCCTGACATGATCTCAGCTTGGGCCTCGGTCCCTGACTCTGTCCTCACAGCTGAGCCCGCGGGTCACGCGCCCAGGCCTCAGAGAGTCTGTGGGGACCTGCTCTGGGGCAGAGGGACCGGTTTTGGAAGACACGGTGCTGTGACCCCCCTACAGGGTCCTGCCCCCCAACCTCACACGGTGTGAAGGGAAGACGGGAAGGAAATTCTTCCGGGATGGAGGCCCCAACTGCATTTGAACGAGTCTTTGTTTCCATTGTTGTTTGATGATATTGTTAAGTTTTGTCTCATTAATGAACTGCAGGCCCAGCTAAATTCAGACTTAACTGTGTGTGAGTTTGTGAGTGTGAGTGTGTGTGTGTATGAGTGTGAGTGTGAGCATGTGAGTGTGTGCGTGTGTGTTTGAGTGTGTGAGTGTGAGTATGTGAGTGTGAGTATACCTCCCTTTTGCTGCTCCTGTCCATTCCCTGTGAGATTGTTGATGACATTTGCTCTTGTCTTTAATTCACCTTGTTTCACAGCGTAGAGACATTGATGAGATTGCCTGGTCCGGGGACTCGGAGAACAGCCCTCAGAGCCACCCCAGCTGGACGCAGCCCCGTGAACAGCAGACGGGGCCCCAGAAGCAGAGGGTGCCCTGAGCCCTGTGTTTGTGCCCCACTTCCCCGCCCGCACCTGTCACTGTGGGGACGGCCGCTGTACCACAGGACACAGTAGTACTCAGCCTCGTCCTCAGGCTGCGCCCCTGAGAGGGTCAGGGCAGCTTTGCCCCCTTGGATGGAGCCTGAGAACCGGGCCGGCGTCCAGGAGTATTTCTTGTTTGTGTCATAAATCAGTCCCATGGGGACCTGGCCAGGCTTCTGCTGGATCCAGTGTGGGTAGTGACCATCGGTGACAGCCCCTGTGCTGGAGCCACAGGTGAGAGTGACTGTCCCTCCGGGGGACACGCTCTCTGAGGGCTCCTGAGTGACCACAGCCTGAGACCTGGACCCTGAAATAAAAACAGACATGAGTCAGGGATAAGGAACAGAAGCCGAGGGACCCCTCCAAGGGCTGGTCTCTGAAATGGCCCTGAACCTGGGCAGAGAGCGAGGAGGAGGAGGAGGAGGGGAGTCCAGCTCATGGTGGAGACTTTCCAAGGTGCCTCGGTCTCTTGCAGGTGCTGGTCTCGGGTGTCCCTTTATCTCCTCCCGGCCTCCTGGGCACAGGGGGTGTTTGCTGGTCATTATGCAAATGTGAGCCCACAGGACCCTCCCGTCCTGGGTCCTGGGCCCAGTTTGAAGCTTCACTGTGAGGAGGAGGCTGGGGAGGCTGTGGGCTCTGAGTCTGTCCCTTGAGGGGAAGCACCTGCTGTCACCTCACACCCAGACCATGGGCATGGGCGCAGGGCCCACTCAATGAGAACCATGTGAGTTGGCTTCAGGCCTTGCAGCTCTGAGAAGAGCCACAGCGCCCCCTGGTGATGACCTAGGGGATAGTCATGGTGGTGGGAACTGTGGAAGGAATGATGGTGGCCCCTGAAAATAGATAGATAGATAGATAGATAGATAGATAGATGATAGATAGATGATAGATAGATAGTTGATAAATAGATGATAGATAGATAGATAGATGATAGATAGATAGATAGATAGATAGATGATAGATAGATGATAGATAGATAGTTGATAAATAGATGATAGATAGATAGTAGAGAGATTGATTGATAGCTAGATAGATGATAGATGCAAATATTATATTTCTGACTCGCTGCAGAGAGGTCCCCCCCCCCCCCCGTGTCCTCAATTTGTAACTGCCGGAGGGCGTGCAACGGAGGGGGTGGGGGCGAGTTTCGTGCCCATGAACCCAACGCAGGTGGTTGCGGCCTGGCCCCTGCTCCACAGGCCTGGCGGGCTCCGGCTGCCCACGGCCCACCGAGGGATTCGTGCTGCGCATGCGGGGTCAGCATAGCCTAGGGCAGCTGCAATCAGAGCCCCGCAAGGGTCATGAGAGTCTTAGCCATAGATTTGGGCTCGTGGGGGAACAAGGGGTCTGCTCCTTCCAAGGCTTAACCTACCCGGAGGCACATGCTCTCACTGAGCAGAGGCTGGAGGAGCCTCAGGCCTTGCCAGGAGGGGCCCGGCCTGGGCATCCTTCAGAGGAGACACCTGGGTCCTGCCAGGTATCAGGTCTGCATGGGGACTGATTACCATCCATTCACAGCTGCCAGCTCTGGGAATACTCATTTATTTAAATACTAGAGGCCCGGTGCACGAAATTAGTGCGCCCAGGGGGTCCCTCAGCCCAGATTGTGAGAGGGCGCAGGCCAGGCTGAGGGACCCACTGGTGCATGATCAAGGCCAGGAGGGAGGTGGGAGGTTGGCCAGCTGGGGCTGGACCACGGGAGGGCTCCACGGCGTGTCCAGCCCGTCTTCCTCAGTCCTGAGCAGCCAGACCCCAGCAGCAAGCTAACCTACCAGTCAGAGCGTCTGCCCCTTGGTGGTCAGTGCACATCATAGCGAGCAGTTGAGTGGCCTTAGCATATCATTAGCATATTACTCTTTGATTGCTTCAATGGACCACCAGACACTTAGCATATTAGGCTTTTATTATATAGGATATTTTCATTGATTTCATAGAGGAAGCGAGAGACAGAGAGAGAATCATTGATTGGCTGCCTCACTGGGGATTGAGCCCAGGCATGCACCATGACTGCGAATTGAATCTGGGACCTTTCAGTCTGCAGGCCGTCGCTCTATCCACTGAGCCAAGCCAGCCAGGGCTCAGGGCGTATGTAGGGGATGGGCTCCTCCACCAGGCAGGCCCCCAGGTTGTCGGATGGGTGTGGCCTGCCCACCTGGAGACTGGGTTGCCCAGGCGGTGGACAGTTTGCAGAGCTGGCGGGGGCCTGGCTGATTCTGTGTGGTGTGAGTGTGAACATGTGTGTGTGAGCTGTGTGTGTGTCTGTGTGTTTCCCAGGAGTTATTCTTCGTTAACATCACACAGCTGCTTCTGAAATCGAACCCATGACAATCGCAGGCTTTCTTGAAATGAACTCCTACAGCGCACACCCCAGCATCCCTTAGGGCTGTGCCCCGCCCCCCCGCCCCTCCCGCTCAGCAGCTGGAGAGACAGAGTCACTGGCGTCAATGGCCCCGGCTCTGGGGTCCTGATGTGGAGCCGCCAATGGGTGGGCCAGGCAAGTCTGATGCTCTGAACCTCTGACTGCAGGAGTCACTCAGCTGTGGGGTCGGCGTTCACCGTGGGAGCGTCGAGCACCCTGGAGGCCCGGCCGCACTCCCTGCACTTGGCATGGAGCAGGAAGACCGTGACATTGAGGGGGTCCCAGGAGACCAGCCACGTGCTGGACGCCAGCAGGTGTGGTGAGCACCGTGCAAGACGTTCCCGCGGCCTCGCACGCGCGGTGCGCCCCGGGGAGAGGACTCGGAGCCGTGCGGGATGGAGGGTTGCGAACTACGGGCGTTCACTCCATCAGGTTCCAATGGAGAGGCTGGCTGGCACCTCCGTGGCCTTCACAAGTGCTGAGTCCCAACTCACCGCTGAGCTTTCCGAGCTGCCAGGCTTGTCCAGGAGACAAGAGCCGAGGCTGCTACCCGCGCTGCAGGTCGGCCCATCCGGCCCACGTGGACACTTCAGAGACCAGACTGTATCTCTGGACCTTCTCTTCCCCCAGCCCCCCGGCGCCCCCCTACACACCGCTCTTCTTTATCTGACATGTTCATAGGGAGGGGAGGGGAGGATTGTAATTCCCTGAACTTGTTTCTCCCAAATTTTGTAGGAAAGCTGTACCCGGATGTTCTGTTGGTTGCAGCGTCTGGCCCGGGCCCAGGCTGTGCATTCTCCAGTCTGAGAGCACGCACTGATGTAGCATTTGGACTCAATCAGAAAACTGACGTGGGAAACACATGTAAGAGAATTGTCAAGGCGACCCCAGTAGCAATTCATGATTAAACGTGGATCTGCGTGGACCAACGTGCAGAAACTGTGCCTGACCTTCATACAGGCATGGCATGGCCTGACATTTCAGAAGGAAATACGTGTGTGTGTGTGTGTGTGTATTTAAAACATATTTGTATTGATTTCGGAGAGAGGGAGAGAGAGATGGAAACATCAATGATGAGAGAGAATCCTTGATCGGCTGCCTCCTGTACATCCCCACTGGGAATCAAGCCCACAACCCGGGCATGTGCCCTGACTGGGAATCTAACCGTGACCTCCTGGTTCTTAGGTCAATGCTCAACCACTGAGCCACACCGATCAGGCGAATGTTTGCCTTTATACTTTTTTGATGAAATACTGGTAGAGCATTTTTTCCATATGGTAACGGGAAAAACAACCAAGAGAGAAAATTGAGAGTTTGGTGAACTATAAGAAAAGAAAAACAACAAATATGACACATCATCTCTCCCTCATAATAAATGTAACGGTGAAGGAGGGAGACAGTAGAAAAACTGTAATCTAGTTGGGCACATTGATGTCATGTTTTTCAATGACAGAATAGAACAACCACTTGCAATTTTTACATGAAAACGAATAATTCAATGATATACAAGTAAAAAGACGTGAGAGAAAAGTTTAAAATGCAAATATATAGCCCTAACCGGTTTGGCTCAGTGGATAGAGCGTCGGCCTGCGGACTCAAGGGTCCCAGGTTCGATTCCAGCCAAGGGCATGTACCTTGGCTGCGGGCACATCCCCAGTGCGGGGTGTGCAGGAGGCAGCTGATCGATGTTTCTCTCTCATCAATGTTTCTAACTCTCTATCCCTCTCCCTTCCTCTCTGTAAAAAATCAATAAAATATATTTTTAAAAAATAAAATAAAATAAAATGCAAATATATAAATATGGACCTTGATTGAAAAATAGATAAAATGCAGATTTTCTTAGAAAAATAGAATTTAGAAATATTAGAGAAAACTAAATAAATGGACCAATATCCTTAGAAAAAACTAGAAAACATAATTATGGAATTAATCCACAAACATGCATAAAATACAGGTAGTTTCACAGAGAACACTGAGACGTCAGAAACATGGAAAGGAAGATGAAGAGTAGACCCATTCTGCACAGGAAGGTGCTGCCAAGTACGGCTTGCACATGAACAACTCATCTTACAATGGGCATCAGTCATGAGGCCCGTGGGGAGGCCGAGGTTTTTGTCCCACTTCCCCATCTGTGTGTGTCACTGTGGGAATCAGTATTTTCTCCAACCAGACAGTAATAGTCAGCCTCGTCCTCAGGCTGCAGCCCCGAGATGGTCAGGAGCCCCGCATTGGCTGAGGCGTCTTTGGATCCAGAGAAGCGGCTGGGGACCCCGGAGCCCTGGTTCTTACTTGAGTCTGATTTATAGGCCAGGAGGTACCGGGGACGGCTCCCTGGCTTCTGCTGGTACCAGTTTATCCAGAAAGCACTGAGAGGATAGGAAGCGCCACTCAGGGTGCAGGTGAGTCTGGCTGTGGCTCCCGGAGATGCAGAGAGGGAGGGCGGCTGAGTCAGCACAACCAGTGAAAGGGACCCTGCAGACACAGACACTTGTCAGTGATGGGCAGGGACCAGGGGACGTTTCCCAGGAGACTGAGCAAGAAGGGAAGAAGCCTGGTCCCAGGCCTGTCCCTACCTGTGCAGTGAGAGAGGAGCGCGAGGAGCAGAGGAGTCCAGGCCATGGTGCTCACAGCGCTGAGCCCACAGTGGGGCTGGGCTGCCCAGGCCTCCTTTTCTCCCCCACCCTCTGCCAGGGGAGGGGCTGCCATGCAAATGGGGGTCCCTCCAGGGACTGCCCAGCCCCTCCCTGGGCCCTGGGGCTGGAGCTCAGCTCACACCCCAGACTGAGGGGCATGGAGGTGGGCTCACCCCTTGGGGGGCCCTGGGAGGAAGCACCTGCTGAGACCACACAGAGAGACCTGCTCAGGGGGCGCTGCCAGGCCTGAGAGGACACAGCTGCTGAGTCCCCTGTAGGCAGCACAGGGCTCAACCTCTGAGTGAATGGTCCTCCCTAAGCTGCAGTGTGAGGCCCACAGAGCGGTCCCCCAGCGCCCTCTGCTGGTCACAGGTCACACAGCTTCAGGTCACTCTGTGCACATGTGTGAGGGCTCCTTCCCAGCTGCTGTCACCCTGACACACTGCAGTGATGACTGTGGTGTTTCAGTCCCGGGTCCTCTTGTGGGAAAGGAGCAAAGTGCACGTAAATAAAAAATAATTGGGTCTCACTCTCCATGAGGCTGTTGCAAAGCTAATGCACAGTGAGCTTCTCCCCCAGCAGCACAGGGAAGGGGCGGTGGGGCCGGTGTGAAGGGCTCACAGGGGCTGCTCACCACGTTAGGAGCCGGGTCCTGTGGCGGGAGAGGCGTCTGTCCCCTTTCATCCCTGCGGGGACACGACCCTCGGCTGCGGGGCCTTCGGGCCTCAGGAAGCACAGGGCAGGGTGAGCACCAGCCCCCCTGTTTCTGCGCTGACAGCACAGCCTGACCCCGGTTCCCTGTGGCCCCCAGCTCCTCCCTGGGGGTGGCCAGGAGAGTGGGTACATTTACAGGAAAAGGGCTACTGCATGGGCTTCGCTAATCTGAGCGAAATGTGTGTGGGGGGACTTGGTCCTGACGTTCTTAGAAAAGAGTGTTCTCAGGAACAAGACAATAGCTGGATGCACCCCAAAGGGGGCAGGTAGGGCCTCGGGACGCGGGGGGGGGGAGACAATTACATTAGTAGCTCCCGTGTGCAAACAGGCAAAGGAGATCGGACTCATCCGCTTTGGAAAAACCAGTAATTGTCCTGTCACATAGAAGAGACTGGCTGAGGCTGTGAGGAGCGGACAACCTCAGGTGGGAGGTGAGAGAGGGAACAGGACTCTGAGGGGAGTCGATGCTGATTAACTCCTGTGCCTCTCCCTCCCTAGAGACGGAGGCCTGGGGGACAGAACTGCTATAGGAACTTGTCACTTTTCCCTGAAACCCTCACGTGAGGATGGAGTTAAAAGCTGAGGAGCCCGAGGGAGAGGAGGAGGTGGGGGAGGCAGCAGCGAGGAGGGAAGAGGGGGAGGGAGTGTGTCACTGAGAGTCTGTGCTGGTTGTGACCAACCTTCTGTGGGTTTGATCAGAGAAGGAGAAGGTGGTGCCCATGACCAGGGTGGACACTAACATATCAGACCTGATGGGTCAGTGGTGACACAGGGTTCACACACATGACATTAATGTGTGGGGGAGCATGGCTGTCTGGGTGACCATGTGCAGTTGCAGACACAGGATGTGAGCTGATAGGAAACATACGCTGGTCTCGGCCCTTGGCCCCGGCACAGGCTCCGGAACCCTTGTCACTCCCTGGGGGACGGGCGGGCCTTTTGCTGATGAGGGGACGCTGGGTGGGCTCCTGGGTGAGGACGGGCCACTGGAGAGACCGATGAGGATTAGAAGCTTGGAAGCCCCTCACTTGTCCCCCATTTGCTTGAAGGGGAGAGGGCTCAGGTGCTGTTAGCAAATTCATGGAACCCAAGAAAGGGATCATGGGAACCTTTGCTGTGCAGCCAAGAAGTTGTGTGAAACCTGGGACCTCCCACCTGTGAGTGGCACTGACCTGCGGGCAGTCAGGGGGACTGGCCCTTTAACTGTGGGTCTGACACCGTCTCTGGGCAGATGGTGTGCGGACTGAGTGCTGCTGTGGGACATCAGCTGGTGTCAGAACTGCTGTCGGGAAGAGAAATCCTCACACATCGGGGACCAGAGGGGTCAGGAGTGAAGTTTTCCTTATGGGAAACAAGATACACATTAGAAAAGAACGTGAGTGAATATTTAAAAATATTCGCTCAGCCCAGCCAGTATGTCTCAATGGTTGAGCGTCGACATGTGAACCAGGAGGTCAGGGTTGGATTCCTGGTCAGGGCACAGGCCCAGGTTTCTGGCTGAATCTCAGTGTGGGGCGGTCAGGGGGCAGCTGAGCAATGGTTGCCTCTGTTCATTGGTGTTTCTCTCTCTCTCTTCTTTCCCTTCCTCTCTGAAAGCAGTGAAAATATATTTTAAAAATGTTTTAATGAAAATATTCACTCGGTTTCCCCAGCAATAAATGCGCTCATGACAATGCCTATGAAATAGGGCTGTGCTGAGAAGGAAGCTCTGACGTACAGCGAACACACAGTCAGCTCTCAGTAGGTGTTAGTCCTCAGGATAATGATGAAGTTATTGCTTATTTCAGTGGCATCTTAGGTCGCCATAAAGGACGAAGAGGATTCTGGGGTGTGGCTTCAATCTGCCCAGACTCCAATGAAGATGAGCTGCAGCAACATAATGATATTCCTTCTTCTTAGAATTTCCCCTGACACAGGGGGTGGGCTGGGCTCTGTGATCACCGCGTGTGCCCCTGGGACGCCTGTGCTGCTGCCACATCGAGTGTGACCTCCCTCCTCCCGGGGACACAGGTCCCTGCAGAGGAGCCCCCCTGACAGAGGCCCCCACAGACGCTCCTCACTGAAGGGAGGCTCAGAGCCACCACCTCTGGGGCCAGGGGTTTTGGTCTCACTTCCTCGTCATCTGAGACACTGTGTGTAACGAAAGCTGCTCCCACTGCCATGATCTGTAACGCAGTAATAGTCAGCCTCGTCCTCAGGCTGTAGCCCCGAGATGAGCAGATGCGCTGTGTTGGTCGAGGCGTCTTTGGATCCAGAGACTCGACTGGGGACCCCAGGTCCCAGCTCCTTGTCTGAGTCTGAGTAGTAGTACAGAAAATACCGGGGAGCGCTCCCTGGCTTCTGCTGGTACCAGTACATGTTTTTACCACCAACACTGGCGTCACTGCTCAGGGTGCAGGTGAGTCTGGCTGTGGCTCCCAGAGATGCAGAGAGGGAGGGCGGCTGAGTCAGCACAGGCTGGGAGAGGGACCCTGCGGACACAGACACATGGGGGTGAGAAGAAGGGTCGGGGGGCAGGTGCTCCGGGTCCCCAAGGCCTGTGGCTACCTGTGCAGTGAGCGAGGAGCACGAGGAGCACAGGGGTCCAGGCCATGGTGAGCGCAGCCGGTTCCCAGGACACAGAGCTGGGGCTGGTCTTCTCAGGCCTCTTATCCTGCCCTGGCCACAGAGAAGGGGCTGCTCATGCAAATGTGTCCCCGCCCCCCCCCCTCCCCCAGGGGCACTGACAGGGTCTGGGCCTGGTGCAGGGAGGCCAGCCTGGTGCACTGGTTGCCGTGGGTGGGGCTGGGAGGAAGCAG
>NW_005872969.1:39750-49339 GCF_000147115.1 Myotis lucifugus | reverse complement strand
GGAATCTTTTTAAAATACCGATTTTCTGGGCCTCATTCTCCGGAAATTCTGTTTCTTTGTTACTAATGTTGTGGCCCCACCCCATAACAAAGAAACAGAATTTCCGGAGGATGAGGCCCAGAAATCAGGATTTTAAAAAAGATTCCCAGGTGATTCTAATGTGCAGCCACGGTTGAGAACCACTGCCCTAGATGAAGAGAGCACTTAAATTAACTTCTTTTACATGCAGACTAATTTGGCCTTGAATTTTAAAGATTTTATGGATTAGGAGATATGCTGAACATGCCCATTCATTTTTTTAATTTTTATTTTTTAATTACAGTTTACATTCAATATTATTTTGTATTAGTTTCAGGTGTATAGCATAATGGTTAGACCAGGGGTCCTCAAACTTTTTAAACAGGGGGCCAGTTCACTGTCCCTCAGACCGTTGGAGGGCCGGACTATAGTTTTAAAAAAAAACTAGTTGGCTGCTAAGCAACAGGCAGCAGCAGCAAAAACACCCGGTGGGCCGGATAAATGTTATTGGTGGGCCGCATGTGGCCCGCGGGCCGTAGTTTGAGGACCCCTGGGTTAGATTATCATATATATGCCCATTCAATTTTCAGGTGATTGGTTTGAGAAATTTTCCCCTGTAGACACGATAGGCATCACTTTGGGGTGGAGGAAGGAATTACCACACCCAATAAAGAACACATCTCTTTGTTGTAGCATCAAGAGCTAAAGCAATAAGAGAAAAAAGAAGTTGGGGATAACCTGAAAACGTATTCTAGAAGGGATACTGGCTTCTCTTCGTGCTCTGGCTTTGTTCATGGTTCCAAGATCACTACCCACAGTTCTAAAGTGAGAAGGTAATATCCAGAGGCAGAAAAAGGAAATGTCTCCTTTGTATTCTTTTTTAATTAACACAAACCAATTAGGATTATTAGGAAGCAAGAGGGAGGGAGAGGGAGAGAGAGAGAGAAACATTAATGTGTGAAAGTAAAACATTGAATGGCTGCCTCCTGCCTGCCTCCTACCAGGGATTAAGCCAGCAACCTGGGTATGTGCCCTGACCAGGAATCAGACCGACAATGTTTTGGTGCACAAGATGATGCCCAACCAACCGAGTCACACAGGCCAGGGCGGAAATGTCCCTTTCTTTTGTCCTGTTCAAGAATGAGGGAAATCTTCCAGGACACCCTCATTGGCCAGAATTGTGGTGCACACCATCCTTGAACTGATCATTTGCAAGGAAAATGGCATTCTGTTTATCCAGTCAGAACAAAGGAGATTCGCCTGAGGGCAGGGAGGAACCAGTTACATCTAACCAGGAGCAGACCATGACTGTTTTAGCAAGGAAGAAGGTAGGGATGTGGGATGTATGTGCCTGTGTGACTGCTACTCAGAGTGAGAAGTTTTATAAGCCTCCAAGAACGCCTGCCACCCACTCCATTAGAAGAAACATCAGCATCAAAATACTGTGTGCAGTCTAGGGAGAGAAATAATTCTGAAGAGAAAAAAACCATGATATGAAATGGTTCAATAATGAATTCTGCACCTATAAAATATTCACCCGTTAGCATCTCTTCCTCATTAACAGTACTACTAATTTATGCCCACCCATCATCAATATCTTTTTGATTGGTCTGACTGATAGTCAACTCTAGTAAACATTCAACAATATAATGCAAATGCAGTCAATGTAAATTAATTACAAATCAGAATTGCAAATTTTTCCAAAGTGTGGGCCTTCATAAAATCAATACTGGTGATTTCAGAGAACCACTTTAATTGCAAGAGCAGAAGTACACTAGTTAACAATTGAATTGGATAAAGGAGGATAATGAGCACTTAAAATATATATTTGGATTAAGAGCTAGAGAAAAAGCCACTGTTAAAAATTCATGAAGTTCTTGAATATTGTTTTTGCCAGTGAGGCCTTTTTTATGTTCCTAATATGCAGATCAGTTGTGAAGGACATGGTCTATAATGCTATCATATGATTTTGCAGAAAAAATGTACCATCCCTTTCCCCCAAAGTTAACATTTGCTTCATTTTTTATTCTAAGATTTAGCAAAGTTGCTATTACGGCCTACATTTGGATAAATAAACTTATTGTCATAATTTGTAGCTACAGTTTTCTCTCCATTTATAACACAGTTTTGGCTTAAGGCCTTAAGAGAACAAATGATCTTGGGATAATAAAGACCTAGTGTATGTTAAAAGGATGATTATGAAGATTCTCTAGAAACATGCATTATTCTTTATGATATGTTTCTAAGTGCAAAAATAATTGGGGCACCAAAGACTATACAAGACCACTGTAACCATGTACAAATCCTCCTATATAACAAAAGCCTAATAGGCAAATTGGCCAAACAGCAGAACGACCAGCAGAATGACCGGTTGCTATGATGCACACTGACCACCAGGGGACAGGTGCTCAATGCAGGAGCTGCCCACAGGCCCCAAGCCAGCCAAGGTGGGTGCCACTGGGGGCCCCCTGATTGCCCCGCAGGTCACCCTGCAGAGGGAGGCTACTGGCGGCAGCAGGGGGGGGGTGAGCGGGGGGGGGGGACTGGGTCCCCTAATCCAGTTGCCCCACAGATCAGCCCTGATCACTGGCCAGGCCTAGGGACTCTACCCATGCACGAATTTCATGCACCGGGCCTTTCTTTAGTATTTATATATTTGGTTAAGAACTGAAGGCAAAAATAAAAGTATTTACATCAGGGGGATTAGGGCTGATCCTCTCTCTTCCTCTTCTTTTCCCTCCCCCAAATATATAATTTTTTGATACCTAAACAATAAGCCTGGAAAAATAACCCAAGATGCTTTTGAGCTATTTAATCTAGAGTCACAAGTAATGTGGTATGTTGATTAAGGACATTCCTGACTTAATACTCACAAGTAATAAAAGGCAGCCTCTATGACAGCTCCCAGCGACCCTATCCCCTGGTATTCATGCCATTGTGTAATACCCACCCCTTGAATGTAGACTTGATCAACTTTCTTCTAATAAATACAATATGGCAGAAAAATGGATGTTTCTTCCGAGATTAGGGTATAAAAAGCCTGTGGCTTCCATCTTGGATGTTTAGCCTCTCGCTCTTTGCTCACTCATATTGAGGGAGCCATCTACCTGCCATGTTATGAGTTGCTTTACAGAGAGGCCTGCGTGGCAAAGGTCTGATATCTCCTGCCAAAGCCACATAAGAGAACTTGAAAACAGGTTCACACCACACACACACACACACACACACACACACACACACACACGTCCCTGTTAAGCTTTGAGATGAGTGCAGGCCTGACAAACACGTGGATTGCAACCTGGGTGAGAGACAGTGAACCAGAGGAAACCAGCTGAGCCACACCTGGATTCCTGACCCATAGACTCTGTGACATCATTTGTGCTGTTTTAAGCTGCTAAATTTGGGAGTCATTTGTTACACGACCACAGATTACTAATAATAAACGTTTACATTCAAATCTCAGCAAATTTGTCCTTTAGGAATATGACAATTTGTGTGATTTACCAATACTGTGCCTGGAAACATTTTTTTTTAACTCTGGGGTAAAATTACAGAACTGCATTTTAGAAATCAATAAATGTTATTTACATAATTTTATATAATAGCAGCATTGATGACAATCTTTATTTGAAAATAAAACCACTCAAAGTAAAGTTGAAAGTACTATAGAGTTTCTTAGATGATCAAAATATAAATAAATCCTGACCCAGTTCTCCCTATACTTACTGAGCTGCTGAAAGTATGATGGAGAAATTCAACAACTTTGGAATCACAAGCTGGGCATGCCAAAGCCATCGATTGGTGTCAGAAGGTTCATAGATTTTTCACATGGAAACCTGGATGTTTGATTCTCGGATGCAAGCTCAGGGAGTCCTCTGTTACAGACGTGACCTTGATCCCATAAGCAGAGAGATCCAGTCAGAGGTTGTGGGCTCGGATTTCTGGTGTAGGCACTTGGAGGAAGAAACAGATGAAGAAGATTTCGGAGGAAAAGAATACTGACCACAGGTCTGGCGTGGATTAACTCACATGGTCACTGCTTTCTATTTCAACTAAATGCCAAATGTCCCCAAAGTACAATCATCCCTGGTTAAGAACCACTGCTCTACAGGATTTTCTTCTGCTATCTGACTTCGGTTTCAATTACTAATATGCATTTGTAATTGATGGAGATGGAGTTTCAATAACGAAAGCTAATATTTATTAAATATTTAATAGACCCTACGCACTTGCCAAACATTTTGTATATATCATCCAACCTAAACTTTGAAGCAGATACTAATATTAGTGTAACATGTTAGAGTTGAAACTGAGACACAGTGGAGTAAGGTAAACTAGATCGAGTTACCACTATGGATCAAGAACTGACCATACATTTTAGGTAAAAGCCTGTAGGCAAGGCATTACTATACCCAGTGTAGGACGAGGAAACTGAGGCTTAGAGAATTTGAGGAAATTATCTAGGTTGCACACCCAGTACAGAGTGGAGCCAGTCTGGTTCTAGAACCTTTTCTCCACTCTTGGCTATTTTTTGTTGTTGTTCTCCTTTATTCACTTTTTTGGGGGGGAAAAAAGGTGAGGACAAAAGCTGAATATAATTGTTAATAAGCATTTGGGTTTGTTCTAAATGACAGTCACCCATGTTATCGCCGAGTCCTTTTACACCGGATAAAAGAGAGACTGTTAGTTAAAACGCAAGTCTGCAGGAAGGCATTCCTTTGTTGGGAAGAGTTGTTGCTGTCAGGTTGCTAGAGAAACTCTCTTTTATTCTTAGACAAAGCAAAACGTAGACAATGTTATTAATTAAAGTCCAAAGTGTATTCCTATTTATTCAAATGTCCCCTAGTGTCTTTTCTCTGTCCTGGGACCCGCATCTAGGACACCACGCTACATTGAGCTGTCATGTCTCCTTGGGTCCTCTAGCCCTTGGTCACCCGGCTGAGGTCCTGTTAATCCGGTTTCTCCACGTGGAGTTTCTCCCCCTCCCCCTTCCAAACCCGGGTCCCTGATGGAAAGGATGGTCCACCTCTTTGAGGCCAGAGAATACGCGGACATTATCTGGAATCACTGCAGTTATTTTAAAACATACTTTTGTTTACTGTCGTGCCTTAACATAATAAAGGCGTGTTAAATGTTTCTGAGTGAAAACAAGCAGGAAGCGTTATCAAGGCTAGCGTTTCCCTCCACTCATTCATTTCTCCAGAGCCAACAGGACAGTGGTCTCCCCTGCTCCTTGGTTTGGCGTTCCTGGGTTTCAGCTACCTGCAGCCAACTGCGGTCCAAAGGTTATTAAATGGAAAATTCCAGAAATAAACAATTCGTAAGTTTTAAACTGCGCACCTTTCTGAGCAGCCTGGTGAAATCCCGAGCCGTTCTGAGTGGCCCGCTGAAATCTCTCGTTTTTTTCTGGGCCGCGCTGATGAAATCTCGCGTGGTCTCCAGTGCGATGAAATCTCGCATGGTCTCCGGCTCCGGTCCTGTCCCACACAGAACGTGAATCACGCCTTTGTCCTGCGTCTCTGCGCTTGATGTTCCCCTGAGGTACAGTGGGGCCTTGACTTACGAGTGTCCCAAATAACGAGTTTTTCTAGATACGAGCCGTCTCTCGGCCGATTTTTTGCTTTGAGTTGCGAGCTAAAATTCGGGTTACGAGCCAGCTTCAGATACCCCACTGTTAGTTGGAGCAGCGAATGTTACAGTGAACGCCACAACATCAGCCCAGCATCACGTGTCTCACTCGTTCACTTTTTGATTTGACATACGAGTAATTTGAGTTACGAGCTCCGTCACGGAACGAATTAAACTCATAAGTCAAGGCCCCACTGTAGTTACTGAGTAGCCAACTTGACTGAGGAGGATGGCAGTGCTCCGGCTCAAGTAACCCTAACTTTCCTCAGTCATGGTCCCAAAACGCAAGAGTGGTGACCCTGGCAATTTGGGGAAGCCAAAGAGAAGCCATACGGTGCTTCCTTTAAGTGAAAAGGTGAGTGCCCTTTAATATGGTATTTTGAGAGAGAGAGGGAGTCCACGTTCATATAAACATTACTTCAGGATATTGTTATAATTGTTCCATCTTACTAGTTATTGTTGTTCATCTCTTCCTGTGCTGATTTATAAGTTAAACTTTATCATAGGTGTGTATATACAGGAAAAAACAGCATATATTGGGTTTGGTACTCCACGGTTTCAGGCATCTATGGGGGGGCACTTGGACCATATCCCCCGAGGAAAAGGGGCAACTGCCATACATAAGAGACATTTTCCCCTGAACTATGGGCACCTCATGACACTGTAACGCTTCAGGGCCAGAAGCCAGGCTTCGCGCTCTCGGTGGGGTAGTGTCTGGAATATGGAAAACGTGGAGTCTGGGAACATTTTTAAAATGTGTATGCTTTTGGGCATTTCAGCCCAAATTTGGCCGTAAGTCAGTTTTCTGGCTTTTAACGTGTACTATGGTTATGTAAGATATTAGCTGAGCGAAAATCAAAGACTGAAGTCTCGGATAAAAATAATGAGCGGGAACAAAATTGATTGGGAAAAGCCAGCTGGGGTTCCAGGAGCAGGCCAGGATCCGGAGCTTCCTTCCCGTGTTACAGCGGGAAAAAGTTTGACATCCGACCGCATTAAAGTCTAAGAGTCCATGTGTGCAGGCCCACGTGGCCATAAGCCAGGTGCGTCCCCTGCCACAGGAACAACCGTCAGGAAACCATCGTGTGGGGGGAGAAGGGAGAGGGTGACAGGAAGTGCACACCTTTTATGTAGGGGGTGGGTAGTCTTGCTAGCTCCTAATTGGTCTTTTCAAAGACTTATGCCTTAGCAATGCCTTTTGGATTGGTTTCTACATCTTCCTGCTTTCTGATTGGTTATCTGCAGGCTGGCTGTCTTAGCAATGCCCACACATTTTAAAGTTCATGCCTCTCTAGAGAGTGCCCTTTCTTCCCTGCGCAGTTTGGGTGCCTTAGTAACTCCACCTAGTTGGGTTCCTGGTTCCACGTCCTTTCCCGTGGTCCCACCTCTATCTACCTGTTAGGTTAGGTTTGATGGAGCAATTGAATTGATACACCTCCTCCCCAGGAACTGGCTTTTCAGGTCATTTCACTATGGACATTCCCTTTGCTGAGACCACATTTCACTTGCGGTGATCACATTCCATTATCTCTCCTTCTGGTATGCATAAAGGAGTCTCCACCCAGACAAAAGCCCACCAAAAGTTCTTGAAAAGCCGCTGACTCCCATCACTGGGTGCTGGAGCCATCCAGGCTCAGCCACCTGGTGTGCGGATGATCGAATAAATTCATAATCCCTCACCACTCTGGCCTCATGCGTTCATCCTTCGGCGACCTAACACTACCTAGCTTCCTTTTGTCTCCTCAGTTACATGGTGGAGGAGGGGAGCTGCCATCAGGAAAAAAAAAATGTCTAAAAAATACTCCTTAGCGGATAATAATGAAGAAATAGTTGAGGACCACTATTAATGTTTGGTGGGTAATAAATGACGGTCACTCTGAGTTTTGGTAGAATACATTGCTAAAACGGGTGTTCAAGGAATAGATCTGGTCCTGTTTGTTTATTTGAGAGATAAGGAAACTGAGATCAAGAAAGTTGCGATTTGCCTTGAGTCACTCACTGAACTTAGAGCAGGCCCAGCACCTGAACTGGTAGCATCTGAGACCAAGACTACTTCTGCCAATTTACCCTCTGCTTCAAACAAGCATTTATCAAATGAATGTTTGCACCTGTTTCATTCATGAGACGCACGTAAGCGCCAGCCCAAGTTGGCAAAAACATCACAACTCAGAGCATCTGTCCAAATTCTGAAGGACAGAAGTGTCTCATTCTGCAATCCCCATGACTTAGCTAAGCATTCATTAAATGTTTAAGCAGCTTTTGAACAGAGGTCCTGAAAAGGTTGAGGTATGCTCTGACTTGCTTTAAGAGACATTTTCATAGACATACTCATAAAAGACTTATTTTATTTAAAAATATATTTGTATTGATTTCAGAGAGAAAAGGAGAGAGAGAGAGAAACATAAATGATGAGAGAGAATCATCTATCGTCTGCCTTCTGCACACCCCCTACTGAGGATGGAGCCCGCAACCCAGGCATGTGCCCTGACTGGGAATCGAACTGTGACCTCCAGGTTCATAGGTCGACGCTCAACCACTAAGCAACACCAGCTGGACAAGAGAGGTCTTATTCAGTCACACGTTGATTCTCAAATGTCTTCCATCCAGAACAATTTGATTCTCACCCAAGTTGTTCACAGAAAAATTGTCTCCGTTGTGGATCAAAACTTTAGTTTTCAACCTGACAACCCTTTCATGCTGATACCTCAACATGACAAAAAGCATCTCTCAGGCAACAAAGAAGAGAATGCTTTTGTTGCTGGGGAAATCTATAATTAGCAGAATTTTAAAACAAAGAGGTCATCAAGAATGCTAATGTTGCTAAGGGTGTGAAAGTGCTCACAAAACAACAATCCCAGGCAATTGAGTAGGTAGAAAAACTGTTGATGAGATAAACAAAAGCAGTTAGCCAATGATAGCATTTTGGAGGCAGTGATAGTTTCAGCTAGTAGGGAGTGGTTCGATAAATTTAAGAAAACAAGTGTTTATAGATTAAACAGTACCATGTACTGAATATAAGAAAGGTTAAAACAGAATCATTTGGGGATCTGTAACAGATTAATTCAATTTACATTATTTCTAATGGGAAAAAATGATTCGGTTTAAAGCACAAATGGCTTCTGGAACAGCCTTCTGGAATGCAGTAAGTTCGAGAACCGAGATTCCACTGTACTCTTAAATTACATGGAACAGAATTTTAAAATGCAGTTATCCCTGATGGAACCTAATACATTGGTGTGACTACCGCGATCTTTGGAAGTTCTATGTAAGCATTTCCAGGATCAGTTTACTAGAATGAGGACAATCATTAAGAATAACCAGTTGCCTTTTTTATTTGCATTTTATAGCTGCTGTGCTAATAAACGCAAATAGCAACTAAGGAACTACATTCTTTTTTCCAAGTCACACATATAAACAGGGGGAGAAAACAGAGTTCAGTAAGTACACAGAATTTTAACTGGGAAGTACTTTATGACTAACATGTTGCATACTAAAATAAATTAAAGTAGACAAAGCCCCAGAAAGCCCCAAATAATCAGAAAGGCACAAAGGCAGTCATTTGGGCTTCTGTGTAAATCTGAGGCTGGCAATCTACAGTCCACAGGTCAAATCTGCCGGCTGCCTGCATTTGTGAAGAACGTTGTTTTGCTGGGACACAGCCACGCCTACTTGTTTGCATATTGCCCCTGGCTGTTTCAACACTATAGTTCTCTTTTGGAAGGAGATTGGTATCCCCTGTTGTTTGAAGAAGGGAATATAATCAATCAGATCCTTTGAGATTTGAGGATTTAAAAAGGAAGAGTTGCCCAGTTCCTAAGTGTAAGTCCCCTGAGAAAAGAAGAGCGGTGGGATTGACCCTATAATTGGGCACTAGAACCTGTCTGGCTCTTGGTGATACTGAATGGGGTCTGAAAGAATTAAACACCAAGAACAGCAACCTGGT
>NW_005872969.1:33297-39627 GCF_000147115.1 Myotis lucifugus | reverse complement strand
CACACATCAGGAGCCCAGCAACCCCAGGGACCAGCACGAACAGGGGAGAAACTTGTCACTGACACCCTAATTCCTCTGTTGCCTGGGTTGTATCAGTTTAGCAGGTCACTTTCTATTCCAGAGGTGAAGCTCAAAACAGATTCTTTTCCCTATAAAATGCGTGAAGCTGCCATCTTGAGTGCCACACCTCCTGCTCCTGAGACCCAGCCGGGGAGAAATGAAAGCTTCTTAGCCCAAGAGGAGAGTTACAGGCTCTCACAGACAGCAAGTGGTGCTCCTTAGAGCAGGGGAAACCGGCCACCTGCTCTGACAACTTGTAGGCTTCTTTCTGAGGTTTTTTCCAACACCCACTAACCCTCCAACACCACTAACTTCAATTCAATTCTGACACTATCTACACAGAATTTACACAGAACCCATAGGTTAAGGGCTCAGTCCCAGAAGACTGTGCCCACTTCAGACACCAGCCAACAACAGGGTGCCCAGGCTACTCACACTTCTTCCTGAGCAACTACAGAACTGGGGGTTCTCATGACCCCTCTCAGGTTCAATGTTCACTAGAATGATCGTAGAGCTCTTGAAAAACACTTTACTTATGTTTACGGGTGTTAAATTAATTAAACAAGGAGGCCATTGGAATGAGGTGGCTCTCATCTTGGGGCAGTCTACAAAAGCAACCCAAAATGTAAGCTTGCAAATGCTTCAGGTTACAGAATCACAGCACTGAGGACAACCAATCACAACAGCCAACTAGGCTTTAAGCCAAAGCCAACCAGTAGTTGTCTTACTTTGTTTCTGCCCTTTCTCTATAAAAGCAGCTCCCAGAGCTGGTGTTGGTGGAGCGCTCCCAACCACTTCTGGTTATGTGCTGCCTGATCTGAATTGATTTTTGCTCAAATAAACTCTTGAAATTGTTAGTATGCCCCAGTTTATCTTTTAACAGTTCTGGTGTCAGAGGGAACCAGAGAAGACCCCCGACAATCCTCAGGAGCAATGAGCAACCAGGGGAAGGTACCTGCTGAGCCCCTGGCTGGCTGCTTTATTGCTGCCTCAGGAGGTGCTGGGCAAGGCCCTCTCGGACCCCGGATCCTAGCTCCCCAGCTTTGCGTTAGGAGTTTCAGACTTTATGTGAGCCCTTTATTTCTGGACAGGGTCTGGAAACTGGAGGAGTGAAACTGGGTCTGACTTAGAAATGGGACCAGGTCCAGAGTCAGACAGGATCTAACTTAGAAACTGGACCACTGGATCTGGGGTTGGGCCAGGTATGACTTAGAAACCAGACTGGGTCTACTGTGAGGCCAAAGATGAGTAAAATTGTGTGTGAAGTTTGAACAAGCAGATTAAACTTACCAAAGATAATCTTGACTTATAGTGGCCTCAGTGGAGAACTTTTAACCACCTTAGATAAGCTTATGAGGTGCCCTAGAGAAAAAGGGGTCTTAGCCAGGTACTCACCGAAAAGGGTAAAGGGAAAATTAATCTTTCTCCTCTACAGTTTCCAGTGACTGGGATGAGACCTGCTGGGATACCCCACTTACTTCAGAGCCTTCAAATGGCACCCTGGGGGAAATGGCAGAAGTCAGCAAAGGGTAGGAATGTTTACCAAAGTCAGCTCTTCCAGATCTCTAGGCCTGGTGAAGAATGGAAGCTAAAATATCACATTGTCCTATCTTTCCAAATTGAGATCATCTCCTAGGAACAGCCATTGCCTCTTTGATTGTCTCATTTTGTGTTCTGAGAAATTGTTTTGGTAACTGTCAAGTGGGAGGGGAGATGGCAAAAATATTCTTGGCAGAAATGTGAATTGCACTCCATTTGCACCTGGGAGGGAAGTAACTTGTCCAGTATCAAAGGGCTTGTTAAGTAAGTATCAGAGTCATACTTGAACATAGGACTCCTATTTCAAAATCCTTGTTTTTGGCCATTCATTTGGTAGGTGCTGGAGATGCAGAAAGGAATAAAACACAGTGTGTGCCCTCCAACCTAGAAGGTTAGATAACTCATGTGCAGAAATAATTTTCAATGTAGAATATAATCTTTGCTCAGTTTTAAATTGGATTGTTTTTTTATTGCCGAATTTTAAAGAGTTCTTTAAATATTGTAGATACAAATCGTCTATCAGATACATGATGTGCAAATATTTTATCCCATTCTGATGGTTGTCTGTTCTTTCTTTTTTTTTTTCCTGTCAAGCACAGAGGTTTTAATTTTGATGAAATCTAACACATCATTTTTTTTCTTTTGTTGCTTGAAGCATCATTGCCCAATTCAAAATCACAAAGATTTACACTTAGGTTTTCTTATAAGAATTTTATAGTTTTAGCTCTTATGTTTAGGTCTTGTATCCATTTTGAGTTAATTTTGATATATGGTATGAGGAAAGGCTCCAAATGGATTCTAATAGCTACCCAGTTGTCTCAGCATCACTTATTGAAAAGAATTTTTCTCCACTGAATGATGTTGGCATCCTTGTAAAAAAAATCAGTTACTCATAAATATACAAGTTTATTGCTGGGACTCTCAATTCTATTCCATTGATCCATGTGTATCCTTATTGCAGTATCACACTATCTTGGTTACTCGACCTTTGTACTAACTTTTGCATTTGGGATATGTGAGTTCTCCAATCTTTTTCTTTTTTCAGATTGTTTTGTCTTTTCTGGTTCCCTGCAAATTTTCATATGAATGTTAGGATCAGCTGGTCAATGCTTATATGTTTTTCGTCCTTTTTTTTCTGCTAAGAAACTAGCTTGGATTTTTATCCTAATTGCATTGATTCTCTAGATCAACCTGGGGATTCTGGGAGGGGTTACTAACTGTGTCAGACCCTGTGCTAAACACTTTCCTGCCATTATCCCATTGCTTCCTACTATGCAAGTACAGTTACCATGCCCATTTTAGAGATAAGGACAACAAGGCTTTTAGAGTGTCATAAGTCAGGTTTCTTTTTAATATAATCTATTTTTCTTTTATTTTTAAATTTATCTTTATTGTTTAAAATATTACAGATGTTCTCCCTTTTTCCCCCTTGCCCACCCTCCTCCCCACCTTCATCCCCTCCCTAGGCCTTCACTCCACTATTGTCTGTGTTCATGGGTTATGTATACTAGTCCTATCTAATAAAAGATTAATATGCAAATTGACCATCACTCCAACACACAAGATGGCTGCCCCCATGTGGTCAAAGATGGCCACCCCCATGTGGACACAAGATGGCCAGCAGGGGAGGGCAGTAGGGAGGGATCAGGCCTGCAAAGGAGGGCAGTTGGGGGCCATCAGGCCTTGCAGGGGAGGGCAGTTGGGGGCGACCAGGCCTGCAGGGGGAGGACAGTTGGGGGCGACCAGGCCTGCAGGGGAGAGCAGTTGGGGGGAGCCAGGTCTGCAGAGGAGGGAAGTTAGGGGCAATTTGGTCCAGCAGGGGAGGGAAGAATAAAAGGTATCTGTACTCTCAATAGCCCAATAGTCCCTTTGGAGGGTCTCCCCCCACCTCTTCCTTACCCTTGTCTTTGCCCCGGTGAGAAAAAGAAAAAGATAATTAAAATAGGGCACTGGAACCCTCTACTCGACTTTTCTTTGTGTCAGGCTCTTCAAAGCATGTATTACCCAATTTACCTCTCACACTATGAGGTTGGTATTGTCCATTCTCTCAACTGACTTTTATTTTTATTAAACCAGACAACTAAAGGTTAGGAAATTTGAAAAACTTATCCTTGGTCACAGAGAGAATAAGAGGTGACATTTATTTAATAAATACCAGGGATGCTTTGTTCTTGTTTATACAGTGAGGCTCTTCCTCATTCCTCTCTAAAAAAATTCTCTGTGGATGGTCAAGGAAGACACTAAAAATTCATTTTAACTTTAAGCATGTGAGAGGGGGACTGTTCCTATCTCAGGGAGGGAACCATCAGAGGAGGGTGAGGGAGATAAGAGAGAGCTGACAAAAGAGCCCTCAGCTTCTCCCCTCCCACCAGTCCACTTCTTTTACTTTGAAAGAAAAGATCAACTCTGACTAGCATGGCAGAATTTTCAGAGTTGTGAAAAATACTCTAGTTAGATTTCCTTTAAAAAAATATATGTTTTATTGATATTTAGAGAGAGAGGAAAGGAGAGGGAAAGAGAAATAGAAACATCAATGAGAGAGAAACATCATCATGGATCGGCTGCCTCTTGCATCCCCCATACTGGGTATTGAGCCCTAAACCCAGGCATGTGCCCTGACCTAGAATCGAACTGGTGACCTCCTGGTATGTAGGTCAATGCTCAACCACTGATGCTCAACCACTGAGCCACATGGGATAGGCTAGATTTCCATCCCCCCCCCCTCCAGAATAAAACTGAAGCTGAGAGAAAGGGACTGACTATGAATGCCACTTAGATATTTAATTATCAAAGTATCTCTTCCCTATCCCCTCTCAGCTCACCTCATGCGTAGTCACATGTCCAAAGCATCTTTCTGCCCATGCTGCCTCTTTAGTGTATGATTATTTGCTGTGTCATAAGCACACATACTCTTTTTGTGGGGATAAAATGACTACCTTCTGCATGTTTCCATTTATGAGATTATACTAGAAGCACCTCACAGGTTTGTGGTCTGGATAGGGAGCCCTCAGAACAGGGCTACCCCAAATTCAGTGCCAGGAAGTTAACCAATGCTAACTAAGCATCTACTTTGTCCCATGCACTGTACTTGACACATCCACATACCTTATTCCATTTAATCTTCAACAATAATCCTTTGAGCTTTGCCAAGTATATTCAATGTCTTTTTAAGTTTATCTTCTTTTTTTAATTATCACCTAAGGATATGGCTTTATTGATTTTTTTTTGGACAGGGAAGAGAGAGGGAGAGGGAGAGGGAAAGGGAGAGGGAGAGAGAGAGAGGGAGAGAGAGAGAGAGAAAGAAAGAAAGAGAAACGTCACTGTGAGAGATGTACCCTGACCTGGTATTGAACTGCAACCTAGGCATGTGACCTGACCAGGAATCCAACTGCAGCCTTTTGGTGTAGAGAACAGTGCTCTAACCAACTGAGCCATCCCACTATAGCAAGTATATGCAGTTTTTAAGGGAGGACATTGAGTATCTGAGAAATTAAGAAATTTGCCTTATCTCATCTGGCCATGAGTCATTGGAGGAGCCCATATATGAACTCAGGTTGACTAATTGTTACTCTGCTCTACATCAGGCTACCTTCCAGTGTTTGTCAGAGGTGAGCACACAGGATTTGGGATCTGATAATCTGGCCACAGGGCAGCTAAGAATACTCTCCAGGGGCCTGGCTTTTTTCTTGGCCTCCCTGGAGAATCTAGCATCTGCCTTGGGTGGAGTGTGTGTGTGTGTGTGTGTGTGTGTGTGTGTGTGTGTGTGTGTAGTGTCTTCTCTACATTTGGGGAAATATGCTCACAGTGGGATGACAAAAAGAACAAGAATAGCTAGCATTTATTGCATCCTTATGGATATCTGCTAAGGAGCTTATGGACATTGTCTTACTCAATTTCTACAATAACCCAGAGAGGTAGGTGCTATTTTAATTTTTATCTACAGATGAGAAATGAGCCTTGCAGATGTTAATGTGCCCCGTTAACTCAGACAAGTTTTCTAGTTAGTAAGTAAAGGAAGCTTGGTTTCTACCTGGGTCTGTCTGACCTCAGAGCCTTAATTACTTTGCTGCTGTCATTGAATATGATGTTGAGAATGATTATTCTTCTTGTACCCAACAACTCAACAACAGCTAAACCACAGAAACCTTTTATTTCTGAGCACTTCAGCCAAGTGAGATTTACTGCTTAATGACAGAGCTCTTTAATTTAGAGAACTGCCAACCTGAGATAACCCCCCTCTCTAGTTTGTTGGAAGTTATTCATTTATTTGGGGCTGCTGTTAATTTTAATTAGTTGTTTGACCTTTGACCACTATAAACTTGATCTGATTAAAAAATATTTTCTTAACATAGAAAATTGCCAACAAATACCAAAAGCTCTAGATAAACCAAGCCAGACATGCTTGAATAAATATCCACAGAGCTCGTAAAAATGTCTGCCTGTGCCCTTGGCATCTGTAAAGAGATAATTATGACTCCAACACAGTCTGCTATCATTGAGTTATTGCTGACACATCAATCTTAACTTGACCATCAGCTTTGATTTTCCCACTGGCAAAAGAGCTACTCAAATTTTTCACATTTTCTCCATTGCTGGTAGTATACAGATCTCACCCCACTTAAGGTGCGCGCACACACACACTTTCTCAGCAAAGAGGCTTTTAAGAGACTGACAGTATAAACACTTAGTACTCTGAAATACAGAAAAGCCTTTCAGAGTGGGCTGAACAAG
>NW_005872969.1:31542-33197 GCF_000147115.1 Myotis lucifugus | reverse complement strand
CCTCTGATCGAAATTTCCCTACAAAATTTGCACATGTAAGTATTGCTTTTGTTCCCCTCTTCTGAGGTTGAGTCTCCTCAGTCATAACCTACTCCCTACTTTATAACTTGAGGTGACATATGGTCTCTGGGTACTGAATCCATGTTACTGGTGAATGAAAATGTTCTCAAGACCTGGTCTCCACTTCACATGATTATTTTTCTCTTCCTCCCACCCCCTTTCTTTGAATTGGTGGACAAAGTCTAGCTATTAAAAATGCCTTTGTTTTACTTGGGCATTTGGTTGAGCATTGTCCCATGCACAAAGAGGTCGCTGGTGGGATTCCCAGTCAGGTCACATGCTTGGGTTGTGGGCTCGATCCCTAGGAGGGGGCATGCAGGAGGCAGCCAATCTGTTTCTCTCTCTCTCCCTTTCTCTCTCTCTAAAGTCAATAAAAACATATTTTTTTAAAAAGTCTTTGTTTTTTCTACAAAGTAGGCTGCAACATAAGTCAGTGGACATCTTGGCTACGAAAATGTTAAGCTCTCATATCAGTGGGGGCAGTTGTAAATGTGTTTGACAAGCATCAACGTATCAAAATAAGCTGGTCCACTGAAATCCACTTACATATATAAAACATTATTCTTTTTTTTTTAAATATATTTTATTGATTTTTTACAGAGAGGAAGGGAGAGAGATAGAGAGTTAGAAACATCGATGAGAGAGAAACATCGATCAGCCGCCTCCTGCACATCTCCTACTGGGGATGTGCCCGCAACCCAGGTACATGCCCTTGACCGGAATCGAACCTGGGACCTTTCAGTCCGCAGGCCAACGCTCTATCCACTGAGCCAAACCGGTTTCGGCAAAAACATTGTTCTTGATTTAAAAGTAATCTATGCTCATTTTAGAAAGTGAGTAAAATAAGAAAAACACAAAGAAAATAAAATTCACCCATAAAATTTTACCACCCAGCTATTAACAGTTTAATTCATTCCCTTTCAATCGTGTGTGTTTGTTAATGGCTGTATGCCTAAAAATCTAGAATAGTGCCTGATATAAACTTAATAAATATGTAGATAAGATGATGTGTGCATTTCAATGCCCAGAGTCTGTTTTGTTTTTTATTACTGTGACACTTCTGTCAGTTACAGCTGTGCACAACATCAGTGTTTTGTAAGTTAGTCCTGCTTGGAACTCCGCCTTTGGGTGATTGACCTTGAGAGTCTGCTCTCTAGACTTATCTACATAAAAGTGATAGTACATGTTAATAGTGCTATTAGATTAATTAGATAATTTAGCCACATGCTAATTTTAACCTGTATGGCATGGCTAGGGAGTGGCAGCCTGGGGTGTTAGGAAGAACACTGGCCCCAGAGTCTTTTGAATATGGATTCTAATCTTGGTTCCACAACTTCCCAACTTTGTAACCTTAACAAATTACTTGATCTCTTTCACCCTTAATTTGCTCATTACTAAAGTGACATATAGTAAAAACCAACATCATATGTTTATTGTGAGATAAAATATGCATAAAGAAAAAAATCACTAGATAAATTTGAGTTATCACACAGTGAGACTCAGAAAATTTTACAAAATCATGGCTTATTATGCCATATATGTTTTTATCAGTAAAACCCAAAGTGTCATAAGGTTAAATGGTAGCCTGGATTTTT
>NW_005872969.1:30058-31384 GCF_000147115.1 Myotis lucifugus | reverse complement strand
TTTCTCTTTTCTCAGAGCCACCTGATATTTGATATTAGAGCATGCTTCTAAAATTATGAGGGTCCTTTCCCCGTTCTTAGGAATCAGTTTGCAGCTGGTGATGATCATTTTCATTTTCTAAGCATCTCCTACGAGCAACAGACTGTGCAGTGCCTTTCTAGCCGCACTGTCTCATAAAATCGTCATAAAATCTTTAATGGGGTGGGAGTATTATCCCATTTTCTAGATGGTCTCAGATATTACCTGCCATTTACAAATGAGGAAAAAAATTATTTTGTGAATTGCTTGCTCCTGTTTAAAAAAAAAAAAAGCTGGTAGGGTAGCTTTAGCTTTGCCATTACTAGGCAAGGAGAGAAGGCAGTCATGGCCATTAGTTGTCACTGGATCCTGGTGGTCAGCTGGTGTTGGGGTTCAAGAGGCTAAGACAGGGGACAGTCTATTTTCCCAGACCCTTCCTCCCCTTAGTGCCCAACAGAAGGCAGAAGCCAAGTCACTATCCCTTCCTCTCTAGGAGACAGCCAAACGAAGTGAAAAAGTGGCCCCTATGCCAACAGGCCCCTCTGTGCTGTTGAAGTCCACTCTCAGTGGCCGGAAGAAGTTGATGCTGCGGGGTCCAGCACAATCTGCTGTGGGTGCCCCAGCAGTGGGCTGAGCCCCAAAACGGCACTAGGCAGGCTTTTTCACCGGGTGGGTCTGGATCCTGGGCAAGTCAGAGGGGAAAGGTACTGGTCCTAGCAAATGGACTGTGGTCTAAAGGGAATGTCAGTTGGAAATGATCTAAAGGTCAGTTTCCCAGGGGAGGGGATATCCATTCAATTATTTGATCAGACCTAACAATCTGAATGTAAGAAAGGCTGTATCTTTATTTTTTTTTGTTTGAGAAATGCTATTCAGCAGTGCTAGGGAAGAGAAAGGAACCATTGAGCCTTGCAATAAATCAGTGGTTCTCAACCTTGGCTGCACATTAGAATCACCTGGAAATCTTTTTAAAATCCTGATTTCTGGGCCTCATCCTCTGGAAATTCTGTTTCTTTGTTATGGGGTGACGCTACAACATTATTCAGAAGGAAAAACCAAGATGGGGGCATAGGTAAACACCCGAAATTGCTGCCTCGCACAACCACTTCAAAAATACAACTAAAAGACAAAACGGACATCAGCCAGAACCACAGGAAGGCTGGCTGAGTGGAAATTCTACAACTAGAAGGAAAGAGAAAAGCACACTGAGACTCAGAGGAGGTGCGGTGTGGAAGTAAAGTGCAGAAGTATGGAGGCGCATGCGGAAAGGGCTGGCAGCTGAGGACTCGGTGCACGTGGAAAGGGCTG
>NW_005872969.1:14661-15945 GCF_000147115.1 Myotis lucifugus | reverse complement strand
AAGCTGGAGTGAGTTAGAACTCGGGGAAATGCCTCTATGGACTGACCTCACCACGCTGTTATCTGGAAAAACAGCAGGGCTTGAAGATTTTGGAAGGTCGGAAGGACCAAACTTATTTCAGCTTTTTTTTTTTTTTTGAGACAATACTGGAAGAATCAAGGGGTGATTGATTCCTTCTGAATCTTAGTAAGGAAAACCACAGTCTAATGCATCTTTATTTCCTCACTGTTAAAGCCACGTTGTAATCTACCCACATATTTACACCAGAGGAAGGCCACTGATATGGGAAAGTCAGACATAATATAGCAATGTAACTGTGAAATAAAAAAAGTAAAGATTTTACTTATAATGCAAAATCCTTATATTGATATGGGCAATCTATGAGTAGGCATTTGAAAGCATTGTGAAAAAACGCTGAGCTGGGTTTACATTCTACTTTCACCCATTTATCAGCTGTGTAATTTTGGGCAATCACTGAACCTCTCTGAGCCTTCTCTTATCTCAGTGATGGGGCTAGAAATGCTTACTTTACAGGGCTGTGGGAAAGATGAAATGAGATAATGGGTATAAGCACTTAGCACAATGTCCAGTGCTTAATAATAATAATAGCTATAATATCCTTACTATCCTATATAATAAAAAGGTAATATGCAAATAGACCTAACAGCAGAACGACTGGGAATGACTGGCCACTATGACCACACTGACCACCAGGAGGCAGATGCTCAATGCAGGAGCTGCCCCCTCGTGTCAGTGCGCTCCTACAGGGAGCTCTGCTCAGCCACAAGCCAGGCTGATGGCTGCCAGCACAGTGGTGGTGGCAGGAACCTCTCCCGCCTCCTCAGCAGCGCTAAGGATGTCCGACTGCAGCTTAGGCCTGCTCCCCACTGGCAAGTGGACATCCCCCAAGAGCTCCTGGGCTGCCAGAGGGGATGTCTGACTGCCAGCTTAGGCCCGATCCCCTGGGGAGCGGGCCTAAGCCAGGCGGGGGGGACATCCCCCAAGGGGTCCCAAAATTTTGAGAGGGGCCCGGGCCAGGGTGGGGGGATTACTTCCCCCCCCCGGGGGCCCCAAATTTTTTGGCCCCCGGCCCTTTGGGGAAAAAAAAAAGGAAATTCCATTTTCGGGAAGGCCCTTCTCTTTTTTAGCCTTCCCCGGCAGCCCTTGGGAAAAAGAACCCTCCCCCTTCTGAAACCGGAATGAAAACTAATGGCCCTCAAAAAAAGAAAAAAAATTTGGGCAGGGCCCCCCAAATCCCAGGGGGGAAGGAGGAATTAAAAACCA
>NW_005872969.1:9088-13671 GCF_000147115.1 Myotis lucifugus | reverse complement strand
CCACCCCCCCCCTTACTTACTTTACATCCCCATGGCTATTTGTAACTACCAATCTGTACTGATTAATCCATTCATCTTTTTCATCTAGGCCCAAACTCCTGATGACTTTCTCCAGTTGTAGAGACCTTTGCCAACTTTGAGTCATATTAAATTCTCTCCTTCCACCACCACTGTGTTTTTCCACGTGTTTTTTCTGTTACTATGTCCCACCCTTTCTAAACTGGTACTCATTGTGTGTGTCTAAGTTAATACCATTTTGTATATGACTAAATCCCTCTTGTCCTCCAGGTCTGAATTCAAAGACCATCTTCTCAGACGTAACTTCTCTGTCTGCATAATCTAGGAAGGTCCTATTTTGTCTTCTTCATCGAAGTATACTGATTCCTTTGTAGCCCTTATCGTAATTTGGGACTCATTTAAAAATGTATGTGCTTAATAGATTTCCTTCTCTCTGGCTAGGCTGTAAGTCCTGGAGGGCAGGGGCTGTGTCAGGTTAGCTCAGTTCTGTATATAGCACAGCACTGAGCACATAGTATTTGCTCAGTAAATATTTACTAATGTGTGGCAGGACAGTTTTGCTTTTGCTTTCCTTTCTCCCCACCTCTGAGGCTCCAGCAATAAGACACTTGACCAAGGAAATAGCAACTTAACTCATGGAATAGTAAAGAGACCAAGACTCATTTGGCATAGTAACATTTGAAGTCATGCTAAAAAACCATCACTCTTAGCATTGGGGAAGTTCTGATGGTTTTGTAGGTGGTTGGCCATGAAGCCAGATAGGGATGGGAAATTTCCTTTAACTTCTCTTCCTCCTGTGGAGATTCCATATCCAGTTCTTCCTCCTTCAGGGAAAAAAACCAATGGAAGCTAAATGGCTATAGGATTGGCTAGAAGAAGAGGAGGAAGAGGTGGGTGGGGATCAGAGGTAGAGTTGGATCTGAGAACATTTTCAAGGTAAGGAATTTTTGTCCTTGCCCCAAATGCCAATTGACATCAGACAGTGCCTCCCCATCATACATGGCCCTTTGTTTGAGCCCCCACCCCCAAAACCTCAACCGGAAAAGCAAGAAAAGAATTGGAGTGATCTTTAAAAAAATCACATCAAGAGCTATACACACATCAAAGATAATGGGGATGGGTGGCCCTTTCCCCACCTTGTCCTTAGGGAAGGCAGACTTCACCAGGTTTTCTTGGAGGCGGAACAATCCCTTTTTTGTGCAGCAGGATGATGTCACCAGCTCCTCTGCTGGGCTGGACCTGGGCTTCTGAAAGGGCTATTTAAGAAGAAGCACACATTTATAGGCAGGGAATAGGAACTATAAAAATATTGCCTTTAGTCAAAAAGTGTTTTGGTAAGGATTTAAAAACTGTCACCAGGGTTTTACTTTCTTTAATGAATTGCTGTTTACAACACATCCCCTGACCATCCTGTGTAATTGGTGTATTTATTCTACCAGTTGCTATTTTAGCATTGCTCTAAGCAGTTCTCCGTGTCAAATTCTAACAAACAAGTCTCTCTGGCTTCATTGCTGTCTGTCTGTTAATATTCAAGGCTGGCTATGTTTGGAGGCTGTTCCAAGGTCCACAGGCAGCATTTAGTGGAAGTAATAGGACTGAACTTGAATATGGCACAAACCACCTGAAATGCTTGGAGGCAAGATTGATATGGTATATGTGCAAGTCGCCTACTTTCTACTTAGGGCTATTGCTTGTAGCTGTGACTGGCAGACGTGTCAGGGCATTTGAATAGAAGGCTGGGACAGGTCTTAGGGAAGCAGGTTCAGAGATTCTGCTAAAATGGGCAGCACTGAATATAGGTAAAGAGCAATGACTAGGATAATTTGGAGTTAAAATTCAGATCTGTTGTTTATTAGTTTTGTGACAATGGTCAGACTTTGTCATCTCTCTGCAGCTGGGTGTCTGTCTTGTGGAATGGTTGGGAAAATTGGAGCATGTCTGTAAAACATTCAAGTTACATCCTGTCACAGTAGATAAACAATCAAAGGGAACTAGGGCTTCCCTCACATCCATACCCGGACAAGGTCCTCAGAACCAACCCTGCTCTGACCCCAACCCCGCAGATTTGGTCTCATTTGCACCCACATCGAACATACTTCTATCATAGAACTTCTAAACACCATATACTTATTTTATATTTGTCTCCCCACATTTGTTACAGTGGACATGGATCTTGTCTTATTCGCTTCTGATTTGCTGGGCCAGTGCTGTCTGACAGTGGCTAGTGGCTACCATATTGGATAGCATAGTTTTCGTGCCTAACAAAATGACTAATGCTTAATGAACATTTAATAAAAATACGTTTTACATAAAATGGTTCACTCATGTGGATTTGGAGTAAAGAGAGTGGCAATTTAGATTCAATTAATCTCCTCCCAACTACTGTGCTAGGATTTCCCATCTAAGTCCAGTAAGGAGGGCATTGTTATCCCTGTTGGATGGTAGATGAGACTTAGCCTTGGAAAGTGAAGTGACTTAGGATTCTCTACTTCTAAGTGTTGGTCAGACGTGAGTCTCCCACATCGGAGCTCAGCTGAGGTGTGAGGCCCACCTGGTGGTAAAGGGGATTTGGAGCTTCATGGGTTCACCTAGGAGGTCAGTGTGGATATTTCTGGTAAAATTGGGGTCAGAACAAAGGAATCCCAAGTTTGGGAGAGACAAACCTCTGCTTTGAACACTTCCCATGATGAAGAATCCTCTTCCCAGGAAGGCAGCCAGTTTAATTGTGAGAAAGTTGGGCCTAACCCAGAGGACATCTCTCCTTCTCCTCCACATCTTCTCCCCTCTTATTGTGACCAGCCTTCTTTCTTGGCAGCCTGTAAGGAGAGATTTCTGCTCCCTGTTTAATTCATGAATGCCCCCTGACATTGCTGGGTCTGACTTGCCTGTTTACACTATTTCCATCGTCGCTCTACTTTCATTGGGCTCTTCCTAATGGTAGTTATAGTGGCCTCTGCCTGAGTCCCCCTGCTTCTGCTTTAGGCCTTTGGTAGTTACTTCTCTGAGCTGGTTTCTAGTGTGTGGTGTCATCCTGAATTAGCTTCCTCCTTTTTTCTAGGATCAAGTGTTCTTCTGGCTCCATCCGACCCATCCTTCTGCATCCTTTTGCAGCGACTGCATCCTTGGCTGCAAACAGTCAGACACCTCACCTACGTCCTTATATCCCAAGCAACTTGCACAAATGATATTCTGCAGTGGGAATTGCACAAATGATATTCTGCAGACCTGGGGTTGAGTTGGGGCTCTCATTTGCCAGCTGTGTGATTTGAGTGAGCCAATTAACCTCTCATATTCCTATAAATTGGGCATCATAATGAGTATTTGCCAATATTATTGGGGAGATTAAAAATATGCCCTAAAAACAAGCAGTATAGTTAGTGGCTGATAGAGAACAGATATTTCATATGTGGACTTACTATTAATAAAATGAACCATTATTAGCACCATCATTATTATAATAATGTCCTAACTCTTAATGACTTCACCATGAAACTTCCTCTCCAGCCACCTCGCCTGGCCCCGCTGGTCCCCCTGTGTCCTGTCCTCCAAGCACTCACTGCAGTAAACAGTGCATTTTTTAAGGAAGGCAAATATTCCGTTGGCCTGTTTTCTCTAGGTGTACCAGCTTTTCCAATTTATTGTGAGTTTTGCCTAGCCCCTGCTGCCAAGATAGTCCAAGAAGACAAATAAGTCAGTATTCACCTCCCTTCTACCGAGAGCAAGGACAGCCCACAGTGGAAAACCTGCATAATTCCCCTCTGTGGGCCTCCGACGGTTGGACTTGGTAGAAAGAGTTTTCGGCCTTCAGGTGACAACAGTGAGCTCCTTGTTCTTCCTTGCGGTTCAGAGGCTTGCAGACTCTGCCTGTGCTTGGAGCACGAGGACTGCAGCCTGCGGAGCAAACCATTGAGAAGGTCTGCCTTTCTGGGTACGAAACAGATTTTCCAAATATAAATCCATGGCCTTTGTACTGGTGAAAATTAGTGACAGAACTGAAGTCATCGTGTGTTTCCCCTTGAGCTGGCTCAGAGAAACAGTCACGCTATTCCTTTGGTTTAGATACATCAGAAGGGATTGCTTTTGGCCACCTTTCCAGGAAGCGTTTCCTGCGGCTGAAAGCCTGAATGGGGAAACTGAAATTGGCCCTACTGGGGAAACCAAGCACACTGTGTCCATGATATCTGTTCCTCATAAAGAATAGGAAAAGGAACCAAGTAGTTAGATAAATTGTATGTATAAGGCACTATATACTTACATTTCTTTTGAATCTGAGCTTCATAAAGAGAGGAAGAGAATCAGAAGGTGGGGAGGATGGAAAGATTGAAGCAAGTTTGGTATTCGGACAAGTTGGTCTTAAGGTGTTCGTGAGATCCTCAGCTGAATGGGTCTAGTTGATGATGGGAAATAATATTGGACCCTTGAATGAGGTAAAAAGAGTTGAACGAGTGAATCAATAATTTATTAGTAGAGAATTAATGATATAGTGACAGTGGGAAACCAATGATGGGTATGAAGCCAGGATATTTTATATGGAGAAAAGGGGAAGATCAGAGACAAATCCATGG
>NW_005872969.1:0-8988 GCF_000147115.1 Myotis lucifugus | reverse complement strand
AACTGGCAAATATGTCAAAGAAGTAAAATAGGAAAAAGACTAAAATTTATCTTGGGAGTTAGAAAATGACTTCAAACAATTTCTGTAATGCATTAGGCATGAAAGTGAGGAAAATAGTAAGTAGAGATTATAAAGTTAAATTTTAATAGATCTTTTTTAGAGAGGTTTCAGGCTCCGAGCAGAATTGAGAGGAAGGTATAGAGATTCCCTGTACCCACTGCTTGCATTTTGGGTGTGGATGGGGAGGGTGTGGTTGTGTGCAAGGGGGCAGGGCAATCTGTCCCTCTGCAGTCTTTTGATCTAGTCCTTGCTGCTGCCCCTTCCCTAGAGACTCAGGTCCAGAGCCATAGTCTTGCATGTACCTCACTCTTAATGCAGGACTATGCTGGCCACAGGGCCACACACATCCTCACCCACAGGCTGGTGGGCAGAAGGTGGCTCCCACCACAGGCTCTGTGCTAAAATGGCTGGGTTGGGTGGTGGTTACAGCTGAAGATTCTGGAACCAGACTACCTTGGTTAGTATCCTGGCCCTATGACTTTTCAGCTGTGTGCTGTTGCTGTGGCATCTCTTATCTCCTAGGGCCGTGGTCGGCAAACTGCAGCTCGTGAGCTACATGCGGCTCTTTGGTCCCTTGAGTGTGACTCTTCCCAAGCCTTAGGAGTACCCTAATTAAGTTAATAACAATGTACCTACCTATATAGTTTAAGTTTAAAAACTTTGGCTCTCAAAAGAAATTTCAATCGTTGTACTGTTGATATTTGGCTTTGTTGACTAATGATTTTGCCGACCACTGTCCTAGGGAGAGAAGGTGTAACAACAGTAGCTACCTCCTAGATGGAGATTAAATTAGTGAGTACACATGATAGCTTGCAGCAGTGCCTGTCCAACAGCAAATGTAACAATACTTATGAAATAGATGGGGATGTTGAGTGGTTCTAACCCAGGGTGGGGCTCATTGTCCAGTTAAGCAGTGGTTCTCAACCTTCTGGCCCTTTGAATACAGTTCCTCATGTTGTGACCCAACCATAAAATCATTTTCGTTGCTACTTCATAACTGTAATGTTGCTACTGTTATGAATCATAATGTAAATGTCTGATATGCAGGATGGTCTTAGTCGACCTCTGTGAAAGGGTCGTTCGACCACCAAAGGGGTCGTGACCCACAGGTTGAGAACCACTGATTGTCCCAAAGCTTCTGCTCTGAGCCTGGCAGCCTGGCAGCCTGATACTTCCCTAATATGATAGGCAATATGCCGGAGGCCGGTCCATCCTTGTTGCTTGACACAGTCACTGCAGGGAAGAAACATCTGCACAGCATATGTTTCAAGGGACCTGGCATACTGTTCTTAATATGTTTGCTCCCCTTCTTAGCGCTATGTGTTCTAACCAGAGCCATCTCCCCGAGAAAGGTTGTTTCCCCAGGTGGGTATGTTTCCCTGGAGTTAGGGATTAACAGGACTAAGGAAGGGAAGAAATCAGTAAAACCCTTCAACTAAGTGCCAGGCGGGTAGTTAATCACTTTAACTACGAACAATCACGCTTAAGCTACATAATCTTTACTTAGGATAATCTCCTTCAGTTACTTCCTTGTAGCTTAACAGAACAGTAGAGTAGTGACCTTGGAATGGAGATAACAAATGCCCTAACCTTTGAAATAGAATGGATAGGATTAAAATCAACAGAACTAGATGGAGATGGGATTTTTGGCAAAGGTCAGATAAGAAACTATGGACATGAAACAAGGAACTGTAGAAGGTCAAGGGAGGACCCAAAACATACCATGATGTGATTATAGAGGCATGCTTATAGGATCAAATGGTATAAATACAGATGTAACAGGAGAATAAAGGGAGAACCCAACTATGCTGATCATCTGAACACTGTCTCTGGCTCCTTCATTCTTCGCCGACTCCGTCCACACCTTTGGGAACCCCTGGACCACCGGGGCTGGACCCCGGCAGCAATAGGGGCTGGTTGATGGTTCAGAGGAACTCTGCTCTCTCTATCATGTAGAAGCCTTGGACAGGTCTATAGTATCTTTGTAACAATCAAAGTTATTACACATTGTTTTATTTATTTATTTATCCATCCTCTCCTGAGGATATTATTTTCATTGATTTTTAGAGTGAGTGGAAGGGAGGGGGAGAGACAGAGAGAGAAACATCAATGTGAGAGAGATACAAACATCAATGTGTGAAAGACATATCAATTGGTTGCCTCCCACATGTGCTCCAACTGGGGCTGGGTCGAGCCTGCATCTGAGGTACGTGCCCATGACTGGAATTGAACCCAGGACCCTTCAGTCTGCAGGCCGACTCTATACACTGTGCCAAACTGGGTAGGGCTATTCATTGTTTTAATGGATACATAATATTTCATGTATCTTACTTTACTAAAGTTTCTCCAATTCTTCCCTTATAAATAATGATGAGGTAAACACATTTGTGTGTTCATCTTTTCTTATATATTCTAGGTTATTTTCTTAGGACACACTTTTATAAGTGGACTTACTGAAAGGCATTGTAGTCTAATGCTTAACAACAGAGACTTGAGCTTGGATTTCTTGGAATCAAATGTAGGCTCTGCCACCAGATCTTAGATCATGGATCAATCTCCCCACATCTTGGTTTCCTAATATATAAAACAGGAGACAGTAACAGTACTTAAAATATAAGGTTAGCTCTAGCCGGTTTGGCTCAGTGGATAGAGTGTCGGCCTGTGGACGAAGGGTCCCAGGTTTGATTCTGGTCAAGGGCACATGCCCAGGTGGTGGGCTCGATCCCTAGTAGGAGGTAGCCGATCAATGATTCTCTCTCATCATTGCTGTTTCTATCTCTCCCTCTCCTTTCCTCTCTGAAATCAATTAAAATATATATTTAAAAAATAAAAGATTGTGGGGCTTAAATAAGTTAATACTTATAAAGCATTTAAGGCAAGCTTGGCCCATAGTAAGCATTAATAAGTAAAATTAATAGTATTGGGCTAAGGGGGATGAATATTTAAGGCTCTTGATACATATTGCTCATTATATTTGATGGGGAGGAGAAGAAGGTCTTAGCTTGTCTCCTTCCCAGAAGGAGGCATAGTGATTAGATTGGGTCAATTTTATAGGACATAGATTCAGCTGTGTGGACCAGCAGGCAGGGTCACTGATTCTTAAAACGTTTCCACATGGAAATAGCTCGTTCTTTCTCTGTGCCTCTCTCCATAAGCATTTCTGCTCATCTCTTTGTTCCTCTATAATATGCAACTGGATGGAGGGTGTTAAGGCCCTGAGATGTGGGTCTCATCTCAGAAGCTCCTAAATTTTGGGCAGTTCTCTGTGTTACTGCAGAATGCTCTGTAGTGGAGTTTGGGAAACAAGCTCTGTACTAACCAGGTAGGTCCGTGTGACCATAATATCCTATATAATCCTATATAAGAGACTAATATGCAAATAGACTGGAACAACCGAACAACCAGTTGCTGTGATGTGCGCTGACCACCAGGGGGCATGTGCAGAACATGGTGGGCATTGGCCACAGCGGGATGGTGGAGCAGGTAAGCAGGGACACCAGACCAAGGTGAGGCACCAATCACTGTCATCAGGGCGAGCCTCTGGTAGTTACTGAAAATTCTTTGCTCCCATGTGCTGTACCCGCTCCGGGTGCTAGAGCCACTGCTCACACCTGCTGCCAGTGCCCAGTGCTGGTCCCGATCACTTGGCGCCATCAGCGGGTGCGAGTGGCGGCTGCTGGCCCTGATCGCCCTTGAGGGCTTCTCCACCTCCCCCTGCTCCTGAGGGGCGATTGGGGCAGCAGCCGCCGCTTGCACCCACTGCTGGCGCCGGCCCAACTCGCACCTGCTGCTGGCACTGGCCCCAATTGCTCTGAGTCATCAGCAGGGCCAGCGCCATCAGCGTGTGGGAGCGGTGACGGGAGTGGGGCTGCTGGCAGACAGGGGACTGGGGCCGCGGTGGGAGGGGCCAAGTGGAAGGGTGGAGGATGGGCCGAGACCTGCCCCTGTGCCTATTGCAGCCTTGTGGCCCACAGTTCCTTTCAAGGTGATGGAATTCGTGCACTGGGCCCCTAGTCATATAATAACAACCCCAGATGCCATCATCATACATAACTCTGTTGAAAAGGGATGTACCCATTTTCCCACCAGGGAAACAATATGCATTTTAGATCTTTTCTAGTGCTGAGGAGAGGTCCCTTTGGTTAAGAAGGGAGACGGTGGGGATTAATGGGAGAGTTGTGCTGGTGCCCTAGGAAAACTGGCTCTTTTTCTCAGAGGCAAAGCCTTTTAAGGGGCTTTGGAATATGAAACCAGCATATGAACCAGCTTTTCTTTCCCTTCAGGAAACCACTAGCACATCCATTTTGAATGTCTGGTAAACAGTGAAGGAGTCAATGTTTTATGAATGTCTAGTTTTCATCTCAGGAACCTTTTTCAGCTTCTCCTTTCCTCTGATGAGCCGGGGACATCCAGTTTGCATTGGATACGTTTTTTTGCTGAAGGGTTCCTTCCAGTGGAAACCAGACAGGAAATATTCCCAGAGCTTGGCTGCTTGGGTGTGGAGACAGCAAGTCCAGGAGACAGCCTGATGTCTCTGAAAGACCCACATTCACCACGCCTGCTTCCTTCTGTAGTTTATTTCTGCCCAAGGAGACTAGGCCATCCTCCAAAATATATACCAGATAGCTGGGATTGCTGTTGAAAACCAGCACTTGCCTTAAGTATCCCTTATTGGAAATAAAGGAGCAGATGGTCCTGGCTTGGGTCTATTGATAGTAGTTTGGAAGGAGTAAGCAAAATAATTGTTTCTAACAACCAAAAATTGAAAGAGGATTATTACAAAGGGAGTATCTAGTGCTCATTAACCTTCTATGCCGGCATTAAAATTCTGTTGTAAAAGAATACTGGTCGACATGGAAAAGGCCCGTAGTATATTTCCAAAGAGGGAAAAGCAGTTATAAAATAGAACTTATGGGTTAGGGAGTAACAGGTGTGTATGTGGGTATCTGCATAGATTAGGGATAGATCAGAATGGCAATAATGATTACGTTGGGGATGCTGAGAGTTTTTTCTTTTTGGTTTCCTAAGTCTTCTGTAAAACATACATGAATAATTTAAATGTAAACATTTTACTGAAGTATCTAACACACATACGGAAACATGCCCAAATGGTAAGTATGGCTGTGCTACTAGTACCAAGATAAAATAAGCAGAACATCCCCAGCGCCCCAGAAGCTTTTTTGTGCCCTGTCCTAGTCATTGTGCCTAGTAAGCCACTGCAGTGCCTTTGGAAGATGTCAATTCAGCCTGGCCCAACTATGATTCCAAGAACTCCCCTCCCTTATGTTTTGAATTATGCTGAGGTGCCAGCTTTCCCTGTAAGACTCCCACATCATCAAGTAGGGTTCAGGGAGAGGCTGACAAGAGTTCCGGCTCATGCTCACGGGTTCTCGCTCATCTTCCTTTTCTCCCACTTTACTTCCATGTTCCCTTTACCACAGCCAGCTCTGTGGAACTCAAGCTCCAGCCTCAGACACGAAGACTACAGCTTTACAGGGACAGTTTCACCAGCTTCCATAATTACTTCAGACCAAATCCCCTAATAAACTCTTTAGTATGCACACATGTATATCTCCTAATGGTTTTGCTTCTCTGATTGAACCCTATCTGATATTAGACTTAGAAGGTGAGTGACAGTGGCCAGTCTTCAAGATGATTCCCAGCATCACTTGTTGGTGTTCACCACTTGTGGAGTCCCCTCCTGTGGGCAGGACTGGCCCATGCCACTGATAGAATATGGTGGAAGTGGTAGCATGTGACTTCCCAGATCAGATCATAAATGACATTGCAACTTTCATTTCTCTCCCTTGGACTCCTTGCTCTGGGAGAAGCCAGCTGCCATATCATGAAGACATTCAGCTGGCCCTATGAAGAGGTCCACCCTGATCCAGAACCACCCAACTCAACCACTCTCAAATTCCTGAATTACAAAATCTATGTAAAATAATACATGTACAGTGTTATTGTGAGTTGCTAAGTTTTGGGGTAATTTTCTATACAGCAGTAGACCCACAGAACTGTGAGTAAATGAAATGGTTATTATTTAAGGCCCCTATGTTTTGGGATGATTTGTTACCTAGCAACAGCTGTAAAAATCCTTCCTAAAATCCTGATAGTCATGCTACAAATCTGAATCAGGCAGGGGCATGTTCTGCTACAAGTAACATCATCTTGAACAAATGAGGCGGGTGGTGGTTGGTACCTTCTTCTTATGTAATAAGAAATCTAGAGGGACATATTCCAGCATGGGCTCCACAGCTCAATGTTTGAGTATCAGTTCCAGGCTCTTTGCGATTCTCTAGGCCAGTGGTTCTCAACCTTCTGGCCCTTTAAATACAGTTCCTCGTGTTGTGACCCAACCATAAAATTATCTTCATTGCTACTTCATAACTGTAATGTTGCTACTGTTATGAATCGTAATGTAAATATCTGATATGCAGGAGGGTCTTAGGCGACCCCTGTGAAAGGGTCGTTTGACCGCCAAAGGGGTCTCGACCCACAGGTTGAGAACTGCTGCTCTAGGCCTTCTCTCCAGGTGTAAGATGGTTGCAGTAGCTCCAAGCATCACATCTTCACAGCATCACTTTGAAAGCTGACAGCAGTGGGCTTTGGGGACATGGAACTATGGTCCTCACATGCCTCCCTTTGTTCAGGGAAGCAAACATACACTCAGATGTTCTATGGCAGACTTCCCCTTACTGTGTCATTGGTCAGAATGGGGACCCACAGGCCCTACACAGGGGCCATGCCCACTTTCCCTGAGATGATAGATGCTTCACTAGATACTTGAACAAAACAGGGTTCTGTTAGCAAGGAAAAGGGCAGGGGGGATGGCCTTTGGGTAAACAACCAATGGGGTCTGCCACAAACTCTTTCTATGCCAAAATCCTATTTATCTTTCAGATTTCCAGCCCTTCAGGAAGAACTCCTCTGTGTCAGAACTCTCTTTTAAACTCCTGGGGGTGTGGAGCATTGGGTACTTTTTTTTTGGAATAACAATCACTATATTTTGGATAGTTTGTTATTTAACAGTGCCTGTATCTCTTGCTAGACCGCACATCTCATGAATTATGCCTGAGGATACAAGATCTGGTGTACATGACTCCAAGAACTTTATTCTCCTTTCCCACTCTGCCTCTTTTGTTCTTTTGTTTTGTTTTGTTACTTCTGATCAATAGAAATCACTGGGAGAAGGAAAGTTTTCAGTTCTTCTGCTGACTTTTATTTGTATATCTGTCCCAGGATGTTCAGTGGACTTGTTGGGCATACCTGTTTAATAAAGCAAGATGTTGGGTATTTAACAAATGTAATGTTCTACTATGAGAAGTCCCATGATGGGGGAATTGGATTTATTCTTTACTTTATATAACGGTTAAGGCTTGATTAAATATTAATCAGACTCTCCTGGAAACAGGGCCTGGGTATAGTGATACAATTGTGGCTCATATTCATAACTTAGGATTCATGCTCCTTACTGATGCTTTTGGAATACTAATGCCACTCCCCCACCCCCACCCAAGGCTTGTCAAGTCAGGAAGAATCGATAGAGAGGGGTGAGAAGATGACACATGTCAGCCCTGGTTTGCTGGGCCATGAATGGGAAGACCACTGATTAATTTTGACTAGAAAGTGGTCCCATGCCCTGGCCAGGAAGCTCGGTTGGTTAGAGTGTCATCCCAGTACACCAAAGGCACAGACAAGGATCAACCAATGAATGCATAAATAAGTGGAACAACAAATCGATGTTTCTCTCTTTCTCTCTCTCCCTTCCTCTCTTTCTAAAATCAATTAAAAATATGGTCCCTGTCTGCATCCCTATATCAGATTTGTCCATTTGCTAAATATCAGTTGGGCCCTGCTATGTGCCAGGAAGTATTCTAGGTGCACAGATACAACAGTTAACTGCTGTGAGAAACACATTCTTTGTGTTTTGGGTGGGGATGAACAGCTCCCATCCCAGTGTTTCAGAGGTAGACAAATGAACCAGATGTGAGTGACCAGAGAGTCTTTTCTCCAGGGCAGGCCACCAGAACTATCAGCAAGGTTCGATTTTCCCCTGCTGAGATTACTGAAGATAGTCACTAGCAGCCAAGGATTCACATGCTATTTACCCTTTCCCCCTCTCTCCGAGAGAGAGAGAGAGAGAGAGAGAGAGAGAGAGAGAGACCTCCTTTTTCTTTTATAAAATACTAGTGGCCTGGTGCATGAGATTTGTGCACATTAAAAGGGAATTAATTAATTAGAGGAAATATTTTAATATTACTATTTGCCCTTTCTCTATAATAGAAGTGTCAGAGATAAAAGAAAATTAGTAAAATGTATATGAAAATCTCCCTCCTGTCAGAGTCTGGGTTGCGCGCTGGACCTAGAGTCAAGTCCTCACCCACCACTCGCATGCACTTCGAAAACGCAGGAGACCTAGACCCACCTCTATTGGGTGAGACCCAGACCTGGTCAAAGCCCCTCTGGGTGGGGGCGCAGCCTCAGGTCCCCCCAGCTGGCGCCGGGGCAGGGAGGTGTGGCCTGAGGTCCCCTCATCAAGCCCTGCAGGCCAGGGGCGCAGCCTGAGGTCCCTCCCCCCAGCCAGGCACCATGCAGCCTCGGGTCTCTGCTGTTTCATCGTGATATTATGGTGTCCCAGCTAATTTGCATATTCCTCTATTATACTAATAGCCCATCGCGCGATATCATGCTCAGTAGGCCTCCCCGCCCCTTCCTTGGGAGCCAGCAGGAACCACAGCATGCCCCTGGGAGCCGTGCTGCTTCTGCGGGAGCTGGGAAGAAGCCACGCTGCTTCCGCCGGAGCCGGGAGGGACCCACGCCGATTCCGCAGGAGGCAAGCCCGCTGTCTCCTCTCTGGCCTGCGCTTGGCAGCAGAGGATGCAGGCCAGCCCCCCATCCCTGTCTGTGTCCACTCTGGCTCCGGGG
>NW_005872968.1:0-33866 GCF_000147115.1 Myotis lucifugus | reverse complement strand
CAGTGCCTCTTGTAGTCCGTGAGCCCTCGGAGGACCGTTCTAGAGATGGACATCCTTAGTGCTGCCACAAGGCAGGAGGGGCTCCCACCTGTGCTGCTGGCTCAGGGCTTCTGGCTGAGCGGCTCTCCCCCTGTGGGAGTGCACCTACCACCAGGGGAAGCTTCTACATTGAGCATCTGCCCCCTGTTGGTCAGTGTGTGTCAAAGCAACCAGTCGTTCCGCCATTTGGTCAATTTACATATTAGCCTTTTATTATATAGGACTTGACACATTCCCTATGCTGTACACTAGATCTCTGTGGATTATATATATTATAACTGGAAGTTTGAGCTTCGCATTCATATTCTTCTATTTATTCCATCTCCTCAACTTAATACCCTATGGAAACCATCAGTTTGTTCTCAATATTTGTTTCTGTTTTGTTTGTTTTGTTGTTTTAGATTGCACATGTGAGATCGTATGATATTTGCCTTTCTCTGTCTTTTTAAAAAATTTTTTTATTGATGAAGTTATTACATATGTGTTCTTATCCCCACATTATCTCCCATCACCCCGACTCATGCCCTCACCCCCTGTTGTCTGTAGCCATTGGTTAGGCCTATATGGTTGCATGTAAGTCCTTTGGTTGATCTCTCCCCCTTACCTCTCCTCTCCCCTACCTTCCCTCAGAGCTTTGACAGTCTGACTGATGCTTCTCTGTCTCTGGATCTGTTTTTGTTCATCAGTTTATATTGTTCATTATATTCCACAAATGGAATATATTAGCTATGGAGAATTGTTCTACTATGAACATAGGAGTTCAAATATCCTTTCTGATTGGTGTTTCTAGTTTCTTGGGATATATTCCTAGAAGTGGGTTCACTGGGTCAAATGGGAGTTCCATTTTTAGTTTTTTGAGGAAACTCCATACTCTTCTCCACAGTGGCTGCACCAGTCTGCATTCCCACCAGCAGTGCACGAGGGTTCCTTTTTCTCCACATCCTTGCCAGCACTTGTCATTTGTTGATTTGTTGATGATAGCCATTCTGACAGGTGTGAGATGGTACCTCATTGTTGTTTTGATTTGCATCTCTCGGATGATTAGTGACTTTGAGCATGTTTTCATATGTCTCTTGGCTTTCTGAATGTCCTCTTTTGAAGTGTCTATTTAGGTCCTTTGCCCATTTTTTTGATTGGATTGTTTATCTTCCTTTTGTTAAGTTGTATGAGTTCCCTATAAATTTTCGAGATTAAACCCTTACTGGTGATAACATTGGCAAATATGTTCTCCCATGCGGTGGGCTTTCTTGTTGTTTTGTTGATGGTTTCTTTTGCTGTGCAGAAGCCTTTTATTTTGGTGTAGTCCCATCTGTTTATTTTCTCTTTAGTTTCCAATGCCCTGGGAGCTGTATCAGTGAAGAAATTGCTTCGGCATATGTCTGAGATTTTGTTGCCTTTGGATTCTTCTAGTATTTTTATGGTTTCCTGTCGTACATTTAAGTCCTTTATCCATTTTGAGTTTATTTTTGTGTATGGTGTAAGTTGGTGGTCTAGTTCCATTTTATGCATGGATCTGTCCAATTTTCCCAACACCATTTATTGAAGAGACTATCTTGACTCCATTGTATGTTCTTGCCTCCTTTGTCAAATATTAATTGAGCATATTGGTTCGGGTCGATTTCTGGGCTCTCTATTCTATTCCATTGATCTATATGTCTGTTCTTGTGCCAGTACCAGGCAGCTTTGAGAACAGTGGCTTTGTAATACAGCTTGATATCTGGTATTGAGATCCCACCTACTTTGTTCTTTCTCAGGATGGCTGCAGCTATTCGGGGTCTTTTTTTATTCCAGATGTATTTTGGGGGAGTTCGTTCTAGGTCTGTGAAATATGCCGTTGGTATTTTAATGGGAAGTGCGTTGAATTTATAGATTGCTTTGGGTAGTATGGACATTTTCATGATGTTGATTCTACCACTACAAGAACATGGTATGTTCTTCCATCTCTTTATGTCTTCCTCTATCTCATTTTTCAACGTTCTGTAGTTTTCTGAGTAGAGGTCTTTTACCTCTTTAGTTAAGTTTATTCCTAGGTAGCTTAATTTTTTTGGTGCGATGGTAAATGGGGTTGTTTTTTTAATCTCTCTTTCTGTACGTTCCCTATTGGTGTATAGAAATGCCATAGATTTCTTGGCATTAATTTTGTATCCTGCTACATTGCCAAATTCATTTATTAAGTCTAATAAATTTTTTATGTAATCTTTAGGTTTTTTATGTATAATATCATGTCATCTGCGAATAAGGACAGTTTTACTTCTTTTCCAATTTTGATGCCTTTTATTTCTTCTTCTTGTCTAATTGCAATGGCTAATACTTCCAGTACTATGTTGAACAGGAGTGGTGAGAGTGGGCATCCCTGTCTTGTTCCTGTTCTTAGGGGAAATGGTGTTAGTTTTTGTCCATTGAGTATGATGTTGGCTGTGGGCCTGTCATATATGGCTTTTATTATGTTGAGGTATGATCCTTCTATTCCTACCTTGCTGAGAGTTTTTATCAAAAATGGGTGTTGAATTTTGTCAAATGATTTTTCTGCATCAATTGATATGACTGTTTTTTTTCTTTCAATTTGTTTATGTGATGTATCACGTTTATTGATTCCGGATATTGTACCATCCTTGCATCCCTGGGATAAATCCTACTTGGTCATGGTGTATGATCTCTCTGATGTATTGCTGGATCCGATTTGCTAGAATTTGGTTGAGGATTTTGGCATCTATGTTCATGAGGGATATTGGCTGTAATTCTCTTTCATTGTGTTGTCTTTACCTGGTTTTGGTATTAGGGTGATGCTGGCTTCATTGAATGAGCTTGGAAGTGTTCCTTCCTCTTGAATTTTTTGTAGTAGTCTGAGGAGGGTAGGTTTTAGTTCTTCCTTGAATGTTTGGTAAAACTCCCCTGTGAAGCGTCCGGTCCTGGGCTTTTGTTTGCTGGAAGCTTTTTGATGACTTCTTCAATTTCTTCCATAGTTATAAGCCTATTGAAATTTTTAGATTTTTCCTGATTGAGTTTTGAAATGTTGTATTTTTCTAGGAATATGTCCATTTCCTCCAGGTTGTCTAGTTTGTGAGAATAGAGTTGTCCATAGTATTTTTTAACAATCGTTTGTGTTTTTGTGGGGTCTGTTGTTATTTCCCCTCTTTCATTTCTTATTTTGTTTATTTGGGTCCTCTTTGCTTCTTGGTGAGCCTGGCTAGAGGTTCATCAATATTGTTTATCCTTCAAAGAACCATTGATTTTATGTATTTTTTTTGTTTGTTTTTTTTTTTTTTTGTTTTGTTTTGTTTCTTAGTCTTTTATTTCTGCTCTAATCTTTATTATTTCTTTCCTTCTGCTCACTCTGGGCTTTCTAGTTCTTTCTAGTTAGATGATTTAGTACCATTTTTTCTTGTTTTTTTATATAGTCCTGTGGAGCTATTAACTTCCCTCTCAGGACTGCTTTCATTGTGTCCCATAGGTTTTGGATTGTTGTGTTTTCATTTTCATTAGTGTCCAGGATGTTTTTAATTTCTTCTTTGATCTCATTGGTGACTCAATCAATATTTAATAACATGCTATTCAGCTTCCAAGTGTTTGAGTATTTTGGGTTGTTTTTATTGTAGTTTATTTCTAATATTATGCCATTGTGGTCTGAGAAGATGCTTGGTATGATTTCAATCTTCTTGAATTTGGGGAGACTTTGTTTGTGACCCAATATGTGGTCTATTTTTGAAAATGTCCCATGAGCACTTGAGAAGAAAGTATATTCCATGGCTTTGGGGTGAAATGTTCTGAAGATGTCAATTAAGTCCATCTGATCTAGTGAGTCATTTAGGATTGCTGTTTTCTATGCTTACTTTTTGTCTAGAGGATTTATCCAGTGATGTCAGTGGTGTATTAAAGTCCCCTACTATGATTATATTGTTGTTGATCTCTCCCTTGATATCTTCCAGGAGTTTTTTAATGTATTCGGGTGCTTCTGCATTGGGTGCATATATGTTTATCAAGGTTATATTTTCTTGTTGTATTGATCCCTTTAGTATTATGAAGTGGCCTTCCTTATCTCTTGTTATGGCCTTCACTTTGAGGTCTATTTTGTCCGATATAATATTGCTACCCCAGCTTTTTTTTCATTTCCATTTGCCTGAAATATATTTTTCCATCCCTTCACTTTCAATCTGTGTGAGTCCCTTATTCTGAGGTGGGTCTCTTGTAGACAGCAAATATATGTGTCATGTTTTTTAATCCATTCAGCCACTCGATGTCTTTTGATTGGAGTATTTAGTCCATTTATTATTAAAGATATTATTGAAAGGTACTTGTTTGTAGCCATTTCTATTTTTTGTTCCTTTTTCTTTTTTCTTTTTACACCAGTCCCTTTAGCATTTCTTCCATTGCTGGCTTGGTGGTGATAAACTCCCTTAGCCTTTTTTTTTTGTCTGTGAATCCCCTTCAATTTTGAATGATAGCCTTGCTGGTTGGAGTATTCTTGGATTCAGTTCTTTCTTTGCATCACTTTGTAAATTTCTGTCCATTCTTTTCTGGCCTGATGTGTTTCTGTTGAGAATCATTTGATAATTTCACTTGTATGTAACGTTCTATCTCTCTCTTGCAGCCTTTAAGATTCTCTCTTTGTTCTGAACATTTGTCATGGTAATTATGATGTGTCTTGGTGTGGTTCTTTTTGGGTTCATCTTTTTTGGGACTCTGTGTTTGTGTGACTTTTTTCTTCACCATCTCAGGGACGTTTTCTGACATTATTTCTTCAAATAGGTTTTCTAACCATTGTTCCTCTTCCTGTTGTTCTGGCACTCCTATTATTCATATGTTGCTTCGTTTCATGTTGTCCCATAGCTCCCTTAGGCTCTCCTCCTGTCTTTTAATTTTTTCTCCAATTACAGTTCAGTTTGGGTTTGTTTAGCTTCCCTGTCTTTTAATTTGCTAATTCAGTCCTCTGCTTCTCCTAGTCTACTGTTGAAACTTTTCATGGTGTTTTTTATTGCAGCTATGTCACTCTTCATTTCTTTATTCTTACATAAGTTATTGATTTTTTAAAAATATATTTTATTGATATTTTTACAGAGATGAAGGGGAAAGGATAGAGAGTTAGAAACATCAATCAGCTGCCTCCTGTACACTCCCTACTGGGGTTGTGCCCACAACCAAGGTACATGCTCTTGACTGGAATCGAACCTGGGACCCTTGAGTCCGCAGGCTGATGCTCTATCTACTGAGCCAAACCGGTTAGGGCAGTTATTGATTTTTTCATTCATCTGGGTTATGAACTCTAGGACCCTTATTCTGAATTCTTTTTCTGACATATTGCATGCCTCTGTTTCACTTAGCTGCGTTTATGGTGGTTCCTCCTTTTCTTTCCTTTGGGCTTTCATTGTCTACTCATTTTTGGTCTCACTGACTGATCTAGATGTTGAGTTGTGCAGGGGCTTCTCCTTGGGTGGCAGTGACTCCTTGGGTTGCAGTTGCTCCTCAGGTGGTTGTGGTAATGGCTGCTCCTCAGTTGGCAGCTGCTCCTCTGGTGGGTGCTGTTCACAGCAGTGGTGTCTCCTCTGGCTGTTAGTGGATGCTGCTCGCACAGCTGCTGTTCCTTGGACAGGAGTGGGCTGATCATGAGGCCGCTGCTCCTCAGATGGGGGCGGGCTGAGCGTGGCTGCTGCTCCTTGGACAGGGGCAGGTTGTTCACATGGCTTCTGCTCCTTGGATCTGCACAGACTACTCACGTGGCTTTTGCTCCTTTGATCGGGGCTGTTCCTCATATGGGGTGGGCTGCTCGTGAGGCTGCTGCTATTTGGACAGGGGCAGGTTGCTTACAGGGCTACTGCTCCTCATACAGGTACAGCCTGCTCTCGCAGCTGCTGCTCCTCAGATGAGGGATGGGCTGCTTGCATAGATTCTGCTCCTCGGATGGGAGCGAGCTACACGTGCAGCTGCTGCTCCTCGTATAAGGGCAGGATGCTCACCCAGCTGCTGCTCGTTCGACAGGTGCATACTGTGTGGCTGCTGCTCCTTGGTCCACTCCTCAGATATGGATGGTCTGCTTATGTGGCTGCTGCTCCTCAGATGTAGGCAGTCCGCTCATATGGCTGCTGCTCCAGGAGTAATGCATATGTGTGTTTATATATGATATATATATATATATATATATATATATATATATATGGTTATATATATATATATATATGGTTATATCTATCTATCTATCTATCTATCTATCTAACAATGGAACAACCGAACACCTGAACAAACAGTCGCTATGATGTGCGCTTACCACTAGGGGGCATGTGTGGAACATGGTAGGAGTCAGTAGCAGGAGGCAGAGCATTGAACATGGCATGTATTGCCAGGGTGGGATGGTGGACCAGGTAAGCGGAGGTGCCTGACCAATGTGGAGCACTGGTTGCTGTCATCAGTGCCAGCCTCTGGTGTTACTGAAAATTCTTCGTGCCTAAGCATCATGGTACCACCAGGCACTTGCACCTGCTGCCAGCGCCAGCCCCGATCACCCCTCAGGGCTTCTCCATCTCCCCCTGCTCCTAAGGGGCAATTGAGGCCGGCAGCCGTCTCTCACGCCCGCTGCCAGTGACGGCCCCACTCGTACCCACTGCTGGCACCGGTCTTGCTTGCACCTGCAGCCACACCAGAGCCACCAATCGTACCCACTGGCAGAGCCCACTGCCAGTCCTGGTCGCTCGGCACCATCAGTGGATGCGAGAGGCAGCTGCCGGCCCCGGTCACTCCTGAGAGCTTCTCCACCAACCCCTAGTCCTGAGGGGTGGTTGGGGCAGCAGCAGTAGTTCAGACCTGCTGCTGGTGCCAGCCCAATCACTCCGCATTATCAGCAGATGCAAGTGGGGCTGGCTTTGTCAGCTTGTGGGAGTGGTGGCAACCAGAGCAGGGCTGCAGCAGACAGGAGACCAGGGCCAAGGCAGGAGGGGCTAGGCACGGGTGCAGAGGATGGCCCGAGACTCGCCACTGTGCCCGCTGCAACCTCGCTGCCCACAGTTCCTTTCATGGTGCACAAATTCTTGCACTGGTCTCTAGTATGCACATAAAACCATTGGTTAAGTCCTTCCCTTCCCCCTTTCTCCGTCCCTCTGAGAAACATCAGTCTATTCCATTTTCCATGCCTCTGATTCACTTTTATCCATCAGTTTATTTTGTATATTAGATTTCTTGTTTGTTTATTTTGATTTTCAGATTTAATTGTTGACAGAGACGTATTTATTGCCAGTTTATTCTTCAGGCTTCTTCTTCTTCTTCTTCTTCTTCTTCTTCTTCTTCTTCTTCTTCTTCTCCTCCTCCTCCTCCTCCTCCTCCTCCTCCTCCTCCTCCTCCTCATCTTCCTTCTTTTCCTTCTTCTTCTTCTTCAAGTGTCCTCCTCCTCCTCCTCCTTCTCCTCCTCCTCCTTCTCTTCCTCCTCCTCATCTTCCTTCCTTCTTCTTCTTCTTCTTCAAGTGTACCCTTCATAATTTCATGCAATACTTCTTTGAAGGTGATGACCTCCTTTATATGTTTCTAGTTTGTGAAGCCCTCTCTCTGACCCTCAAAACTAAATGAGAGCTTTCCTAAGTAGAGTATTCTTGGTTGCAGGTACTTGCTATTTATTTTATTTTTTAATATATTTTATTGATTTTCTACAGAGAGGAAAGGAGAGGGATAGAGAGAAACATTAATCAGCTGCCTCCTGCACACCACCTGCTGGGGTTGTGCCCGCAACCAAGGTACATGCCCTTGACCGGAATCGAACCTGGGACCCTTCAGTCCACAGGCCGATGCTCTATCCACTGAGCCAAACCGGTTAGGGCAGGTACTTGCTATTTATCACTTTGAATATTTCTTGCCACTCCCTTTTGGCCTGCATAATTTTTGATAAGAAATCAATTTAAGTAAATTTAAAGCAGGAGAGAATTTGGGAACAGGACATATGCTGTATATTAGTGCTCTCTTGAACGTAACCAACTGCTTTTCTCTTGCTGTTTTTAAGATTATCTCTGTCTTGGCATTTTAATTATGATGTGTCTTGGTGTGGGCCACTTTGAGTTCCACTTGTATGATAATCTCTGTGCTTCCTGGACTTGTAAGTCTCTTTCTTTCACCAGGTAGGGGAAGTTTTCTGTTATTATTTCTTGAAATAATGAAGTTGTCCCAGATGCTCCTTACATTGTCTTCATATTTTTTTATTATTTTCCTTTTATTCATCTGATTGGGCATTTTTTTCTTCCTCATATTGAAAATTTTTTATTTGATTCTCAGAATCTTCTATTCTAATGTTGGATCGCTATAAATTTTTCTTTATTTCAACTAGTGTATCCTTAATTTCTGACTGCTCCCTTTTCATGTCTTTGAAATTCTCATTAAGATCCTTGAAAGTCTCATTAATTCACTTGAAGCTCTCCTGAAGTCACTGAAGGTCTCTTGAAGATACTTGAGTAACCTTATAACCATTGTTTTGAACTCTGTATCCATCCAGTAGTTTGATTGCTTCCATTTTGTTCATTTGTTTCATGTTTGTCTCTTCATTTTGGCTGCTTTCCTGTGTCTGTTTCTATGTATTAGGCAGAGCTGCTGTGACTCCTGGCATTGGTGGAGTGGCCTTGTGTAGTAGGTGTCCTGTAGGACCCAGTGGCTCAGCCTCTCCATTCACCTGAGCTGGGCACTCTAGGTGCATCCCTGTGTGCGCAGTCTTGTTGAAGGGAAAGGTAGAAATGCTCCACAGATTCAGGTTTTCAGACTCCAACTGAAGGGTAACCATTTAAGCAGGACTTTCTAAGGATAACAGTCTTAGGTGTAGGAAATGTTTCTGCACAGCAGATATAGCCCTGACTGAATTTTTGATGTTGACTTGAAAATTTATTTTTTATTTTATTTTATATATTTTTAAATATATTTTTTGATTTTTTTACAGAGAGAAAGGGAGAGAGATAGAGAGTTAGAAACATTGATGAGAGAGACACATCGATCAGCTGCCTCCTGCACACCCCCTACTGGGGATGTGCCCGCAACCAAGGTACATGCCCTTGACCGGAATCGAACCTGGGACCCTTCAGTCCAGAAGCCGACGCTCTATCCACTGAGCAAACTGGTTAGGGCTGAAAATTTATTTTTAAAACAAGTAATATCCTATCTAATAAAAGAGAAACATGGTAATTAACCATAACTCAATACCCTTCCCATTGGCTAATCAGGGCGATATGCAAATTAACTGCCAACCAAGATGGCGGCCGGCTGCCAGGCAGCTGAAGTGAACAGGAGGCTTGCTTGCTCCAGTGATGGAGGCAGCCAAGGTTCCCCTCTTGCCTTGCTGGCCTCTGAGCTTGCTCTCTAAGAAACATTGTTGCAAATATAGAAGCTAAACAAAACCCAGAAACCTGCTTTCAGCCGTCAGAGCTGGAGCAAGCAGGACCGAAACAGTGTTACAATTATAGAACCCAAACAAACCCAGATCCCTGCTTTCAGCAGCCGAGGCCTCAAGCTGGAGCCGGCCTCAGAGCTAAAGCCGGCTCTCAGCTCCAGTGACAGCTATAGAAGGTAAATAAATCCCAGAATAAAAAAAGAAAAGAAAAAAGGAGAGGTTGGGAGCTTCAGTTGCCTGCCAGCCTGAAAACGGCCCTCAGCCCCTCACCCAGGCTGGCCTGGCACCCCAGTGGGGACGCCCACCCTGAAGAGGGTGTGACCAGCTGCAAACAGCCATCATCACCTCATCCAGGCTGGCCAGGCACCCAAGCGGGACCCCATCCTGATCCCGGACACCCTTCAGGGCCAGCCAGCCGGCCCCCACCCGTGGACCAGGCCTCTATCCTATATAGTAAAAGGGTAATATGCCTCCCAGCACCGGAAACAGCAGAGACACGAGGCCTCCCGAACCCAGGATCAGCGGATTCGCGAGGCCTCCTGGCACCAGAATCAGCTGACCCACGAGGCCTCCTGACACCGGGAACAGTGGAGCAATGAGGCCTCCTGGCACCGGGATCAGCAGAGCAGTGAGGCCCCAGGGCCCCATGTTATCTCCCACGGGGTCCCAGACTGTGAGAGGGCACAAGGGGGGCTGAGAGACACCACTCCCCCACCAGTGCACAAATTTTTGTGCACCTGGCCTCTAGTCCTATATAATAAAACCCTAATATGCAAATTGGCTGAACAGCAGAACAACTGGTCGCTATCACACACACTGAACACCAGGGGGAAGATGCTTAATGCAGGAGCTGCACCCTGGTGGTCAGTGCCCTCCCACAGGGGGAGCGCCGCTCAGCCAGTAGCCGGGCTTATGGCTGGTGATTGCAGCGGGGGTAGCAATGGGAGCCTCTTTCCCCTCCAGGAAGTGCTGAGGACTCCTTGAGGGTCCCAGAATGTGAGAGGGTGCAGGCTGGGTTGAGGGACACCGCATGCCCAATACACGAATGTTGTGCACCAGGCCTCTAGTTTGTACATAAATTACTAGGGCGATATTATGCAATTATAAGCTTTCCTATTGATCAAATTAATGTTTCAAGATAATTTTTAGATAAAGTCAGCATAATGATTTCTGACTTAAAATTTAGATACAAAGTGTTTTTTTATTGAATGGATGATTCAGTTTTGATTTCTATTTCACTAAATCCCCATATCTACACTAATAAAACAGAAACATGGTAATTAGCGTACGACCACTACCCTTCCCATTGGCTAATCAGCATATCCTTATGCAAATTAACTGTCAGCCAAGATGGCGGCTGGCAGCCATGCACTGAAGCGAGCAGGGAGGCTTGCTTGCTCCAGTGACTGCGGACTCCAACGCTCCCCGCCTGACTTGCCGGCCTCTCAGCTGCAACTCTAAGCAACTATGCTGCAAATATAGACGAAACAAAACCCTAGAAACCGGCTTTCAGTCAGCCGGGCTTCAGCCAGCTGGACCACAACATTGTATCAAATACAGAAGGTAAAGGCCAGAAACCTGCTTTCAGCAGTGAGGCCTCAGAGCTAAAGCTGGCCCAGAATAGAAAAAAAGAAAAAAGAAAAAAGGAGCAGTTGGGAGCTTCAGTCACCCACCAGCCTGAAAACGGCCCTCAGCCCCTCACCCAGACTGGCCAGGCACCCCAGTGGGGACCACCCCCTGATCAGCCCTGCTCTGTGTGTGAAAGGGGGTGGTGCCCCAACTCCCCTATCAGCCCTACTCTGTGAGTGACAGGGGGGACCTCCTCAACCCCCTGATGGGCCCTGCTCTGTGCATGACGGGGGGAACTCCCCAACCCCCTGATGGGCCCTGCTCTGTGCATGACGGGGGGAGCTCCCCAACCCCCTGATCAGCCCTGCTCTGTGAGTGACAGGGGGCAGCGCCCCAACCCCCTGATTGGCCCTGCTCTGTGAGTGACAGGGAGCAGCGCCCAACCCCCTGATTGGCCCTGCTCTGTGAGTGACAGGGAGCAGCGCCCAACCCCCTGATCGGCCCTGCTCTGTGCGTGACAGGGGGTGGTGCCGCAACTTCCCCATCGACCCTGCCTTGAGTGTTACAGGGGGCGGTGCCCCAACCCCCCAATCGGCTGTACCCTGAATGTGACTAGGGGTGGCATCGCAACCTCCTGATCCGCCCTGCTCTGTGCATGACAGGGGGCAGCGCCCCAACTCCCCAATCGGCCCTGCTCTGAGCCTGACCAGGGGCTGCACCTAGGGAATAGGCCTGCCCTCTGCCACCCGGGAGCAGGCCTAAGCCAGCACGTCGTTATCTCCCGAGGGGTCCCAGACTGCGAGAGGGCACAGGCCGGGCTGGGGGACCCCCCTCCCCCCCACCGGCTGCACAAATTTTTGTGCACCGGGCCTCTAGTGTAATTATAAAGCAAGATATTCAATCATTTTTATCAGTCATTTTCTTGCTCAAGTATACAATTCAAATCATTGGCTTTATTCACAAGCTCCACTCAGTTGTGGGGATTGTGGTGATAATACTCATATTCTGCATGTCTCTGTGGTTAAGTGTTGACCCATGAACCAAATGAACCAAAGGGTCGCAGTTGGATTCCTGTACAAGGGGTGCATACTCAATCCCCAGTGTGAGTGTGGGCTGTGTAGGATGGATGATTTTCTGACATCATTAATGTTTCTATATCTCTATTCTTCTCCTTTCCTTTATGAATTCAATTAAAATATATTTTTAAAAAACCCCATATTCTGATACTTGGGTCTTTATCTTAATTTCCAAGCTCACTGTGTCTTTAAATAGCAATAATATGTTGAAATATATTAATAGCATATACAAAGAAAAACTGATAAGCCTTTTTTTAGAGCTCTTTTAGGTTCATAGGAAAATTGAGTGGAGAGTAGAGTTCCCATACACCCCACCACCCCAAACACACACAGCCTTGCTCATTTTGACATCCTGCACCAGAGAGGTACATTTATTACAATGGATGGACCTGCATTGACTCATCATTATCAACCAAAGTCCATAGTTATCCTTAAGGTTCACTCTTTGTGATGTACATTCTATGGGTTTTGACAAATGTCTGAAGACACGTACCCACCATTATAGTATCATGTACAATCTTTTCACTGCCCTCAAAATCTGCTGTGCTTTGCTTATTCCACCCCCCCTTTTCGCTAACCACTGAAAACCACTGATATATTTTACTGTCTCCATAGTTTTGCCTTTTCTTGAATTTTGTATAGTTGGAAAAGAGACATTGGGAATCTTTTTAAGAGTTTAAAAATTAAAATTCCAAGGTAATTGGATGTAGTTATCCAAGACTTTCTTTGACCTTGGTTGGTGGTGGTTGTTCTTCAGCATAGGATCTGATGACATATGCCACACAAGCTGAAAAAGCATGCTTCCTCTAGGCATTTGCCACCCAACTTGGGGAGGGGGGCGGGTTGAGAAAAATGACCTCATGCACTACTGCAGAGCACTGTCTCTTCCACCTGCTCTATGAGGGGGAACAGGTACACTCTAGCAATGGAAAGAGACTGTCTCAAGTAGTTCTACTTTATACAACTGGAATCCCCAAGTCTTTCCTATTTAAGTTGCAATTGGGAATGGGGCCAGAAAGACACTGTTTCCTGTGTTTTGCTGTGCTTAAAGGGCAGTGCCTGGCAATCAGGCTTCCTTGTGCTGGAGTGTTTCATCCTAAACAAGCTAGTCTTCCCTGAGACCTGGAGAGGTTGTCAGTGTTACTGCGTATGAGGTGTTCTCTTTACTAACTGCTGCTATTGGAAGAAGTTCAGAAAATTCTTGCTATTTTACTTTTGACATTGTTATTCTATGACCAGAGACCAGATGCATGGAATTCCTGCAACTGGCTCATCCCTCACTGTTGTGGTAGCTTGCCTCAGCCCTCGCAGCCCAGGCTTCGTCCTGAATATCATTCGGAAGTACATACCGTCTAATTAGCATATTACGCTTTTATTATTATTGATTCTGCTTCTACTAACAATACCATTTTCTGTTAGAATTATGGTTTGGTTAGAATTATGTTTCTTATAAATTGGGAATGGGGCCAGAAAGACAAAGTTCACAGATAAATATCAAATTTTGATAGATCCTATTTTTTTCTTTTGCATTTGGTATATTTAAAAAGAGAAAGTAAATGCTCTTAATATATTAATGGCCACCAATAGTATGATTAATATTCACTCTACTATAGTCTTTAGGTATGGTCCCAAAGTATACTTTCTAACAAAGCACTAGTCCAGAACTTTTAAAGTCCTATATTTTATTATTGTTTTAAAATGTATTTTACTTTTTTTCTTTAATAGTGGAAGATATCTCTGAAGAAGACGCTTTAAGCAGGTTGGATTTTATGGATTTTTAAAAATTTGTGTGTTAACTATGAGAATGTAGAGAAAACAAACTACCATTTCTAGAGTGTCCTATAGTGTATAGACCCTATATTATGTAATTAACCTGTGTTATATATTCATAACAGTAACTCCGCGAAGTAGGTGTGTTATCATAGACTACTTTTTATTAATGAGTCAAATGTGGTTCAGGGAGGTGAATGAATTGACCCATGATTCCATAGTTAGCATGGGCTGACATGTGGTTTAACTGTCAACAGCTTGGATCTCAAATTATTCTGTTGTTTCTCAACATACACTGATAAGTTCCCTGTAGCTCTGCCATGGAGATACAGATACAAAATCAGAGCAACCCAGAAAGCCAAGTCTGATTGTGTGTTAACTCTGATTTAGAGTTTTATAAGAGGCCCAGTTAGTCCAAGCATTTAAGTTACTCTCCTTGGCAATTGTAGTGGTAATTAGGACCTTGTTTTCCCCACCAAAGCTTTTAGGGCCCATTTCGGTTAGCTAGGGCCACAGAACCAAAGGTTTACCCAAGTAAGGCCTAATCAGGCAAATGTCTTTAGGTAAAATGATATTTATTCTTCTTGAGATATTATCTGTAAGTTGATAATATCCATGTATAGACCCTGTTTTTCTAATTAAATTCACCAAATATCTAGAGGATGTTCCTAATTGATTTCTGTTTACTGACTTCACAGTCTGGTTTTCTCTTCAGGCCGGTCTAGTTGTATGAATTTTTTTCTTCTTTTTCTCCTAGAGTCCTTTCTTCCACCTCCATGACTTTTCTTGAATTTTTCTGTCTTTTCTGCCTTTTTTGGTATTTTTCATTGTATTATTTTTTTCCACTTCTGCCACCGATGGTGTTCTCCATTTTTCTGTACTGTAAACACAAAGGCATGTAGAATTTCAGGAATTTATGGAAGTCCAGCAGTTAATTAATCAAAGCACCATCTAGTCCTTCAACCTGTGTTTAACATCCTGGCTAAGTGGTGGATCTTCATTTAAATCTTCTCCCACTTCAGATCAGTGACCTCAGCATAATTTCTTATCTCTTAGAGGACTTTAAATTAGCAATATGCAAGTGGACAAGAGGTGTCCTATTTGTCCCTTCATTTTAGTCTTGAAGGTAATTTACAAAGATGAACACTTCAGCATGTAAATGATCATTTCCAGACAGACAACAGTGTACTAACTTGGGGAGTACATCAGATTAGCTGTTGGAATAACATATTTGAAGATGCTGAGTGGGAAGCGATCTCTGTGTTAGATGCATAGCCCTCATGCTTGCTGGAAATGATGATTCTGCAACTATAGTCAGGATTCTTCTTCAGCAAGGTACTGATATCTTTTCTCAAGATAACTGTAGGTGGACTACCGAAGAATACGCTTTTGTTAGTGATTTTAATTTCTAAGTGTTTGTTTTAAAATGCTCTGATTCAAAAGGAGATTATTGGTCATTACTATTGCAAAGCCCTTATCAGTATCCAAGTGTGACCAGTGGGATTCTATCTTTAAAGCCAGTGGGGGTAGTCAGGGATGTTAAGCATAATTCTCATAAAGATCTGTTGGTTGACAGTATGAGTATGTAGAGAAGGGATAGTGATAGTACAGGCCATGTCCTGACTCTGATTAGGTTCTTTCTGCCCTTCGTATGATTTGTTGAAAAATTAAGGGAGCATTGTGTTATCTGACTTCATGAGGAAATACATTTTACATAAATTTATTTGCAAGTTATATAATAAATGAGATGCCTTGAATTATAAAACGCAAGAAAAAAACAGATAATAACCCAACATAATAACATTTTTTGAAAACTTCAACATTTGAATGTTAGGGACTATGAAAAAAGCACATTGGGATTTAGTGGGGATTCCAAAATAGTTTCAGCAAATACATTCCGTGTTTCTTTGAACATTTTTTCTTTGTTATCTCATTTAATTCTTCTAACAACCTTCTAAAATAAGGCACTAAGTTTCTTATTTTGTAGCAGAAGACCTTGAGCCAACGAAAGTCATTCGTTTGAGAATAAATAGCTGTTGGTTACAGAACTATGATATCTGAGTTCAAGACACTTGCCATTATGTGAAGCTGACTCTATTTTATTATCTGAACTATACTGCACTCAAATCATGACTATTTACTTTTTTAAAAATTTCATAGTTCCTAAGAAGTTCATAGAACTTAAAATTTGAAGTGTATGGTCTAATTAAAGTTTTAAATTAGCTCTGATATTATCTGAAATATCCTAAGAATTTACTATATTTTGAAAATATTTTTACATTCATATTCAGGCAGTAATATTATTTATCCCCTTTTACTGTGCACAGAAAGCAACAGCTAACTTCTGAATATGAACAAGGAAGAACCCAAGTATTGGAAAGTAGCCTTTTTGGTAAGAATTTTGATAGTGAATTACTCTTGGTGCTTTTACCATAGATGAAGTAAGAGTAAGGAAGTTTTAATAATGAAAGAGTAGTGCAAAAATACCCAACAATGTGTAAGTTGTATGTGTAGTTTTCCTTAATCTCTGTCTTAATAGAATAGTAGTCAGTATGATTAAAATATTAATTTTAAGTAACTTAAAATTTGGGCCAATAGTATTTGAAAAGAAGTTCTTTTATTTAGTTCTAACCCCTAAAATCCCATATGATATCTTTATGTAAACAAGAAAAAAGATGTTAAGTTAGGATGTTGTATATTTCTATTATATTCACATTATAAAAAATTGGACTTGTTCTAAAAATGGATCTTTTGCTTAGTTTTTACAGCAAACGGATTACATTTACTAAATGAATACTTGTAACATAGTGTTTTGTTTTACTAAAAAGTAATTAAAATTGGCAACTCTACAATACTTTCCTGGTACCACAAACAAACAAATAGTAAGAGCTATATCACTTAGCCAGTGTGCAACAGTCCCAAAGAGATTGTGCTTTAAGGATATGTACTCATAGTACAGATATCAGAAAGGCAATGCCTGTTGAGAAGCATAGGGAATTTTACGAATTATACAAACTAGTCTCACTGTTATTAACCTCCTTCCTCAGAAGTCAAGAGAATAGGATATGTTGACTTGATTAGAAGAAGATGTTCCCTTCTGTTTGTTGGACAATTGTAAGGACACTAATTCCTTTAGAACAAGATGCTCTGTTGCCATTGGTCAAAAGATAATCATAATAAATATTCAAATAGCCCAACTCAGGAGTCAAAAATTATAATAAAGCATAAAATATTTCATAATAACAAAAATGCCTTTGTGCTACCCAGATGTGGCACCTAGTTCATTGTGCAATCTGACTTGTATGAGGATACCTAAAACTTATTAGACATTTTTCAAAGGACTTGTGTAAGTTGGTTTTGTAAGTTATAGAAAGTACAAAGATTAAATATCATTTGACCTGGTAGGTGCTCATAATGTGTGAGAGTTGTCCCTGCTTTATTTATGTGTCCTTTTAACAGAATTTTCAAAGAAATGTCAAAATTCAGTTATTCATTTGTCTGCTTAATGGTCTGTTATTTAACTCTCAGGTGTCTTTTAGTTACTAAATGCTATTCTGCTGTTGCAGAATTTTAAAAACACAGTTTCTTCCCTCCAAGAGCCTGTTAGTATCATTGTCATTTCTATTATTTACTAACTTTATTCCATGCTTACTAGGTTCCAGAGTACACTAGGAGCTTATAATTATCCTGGTTTATTCTTTTGTGATAGTGTGTAAGATGTGCCAGCCTCTTTAAGTCCATGATGAGGATTAGAGTTTAAAAAATGTGGGTGAGCCAAAACCGGTTTGGCTCAGTGGATAGAGCGTCGGCCTGCGGACTGAAGGGTCCCAGGTTGGATTCTGGTCAGGGGCATGTACCTGGGTTGTGGGCACATCCCCAATGGAGATGTGCAGGAGGCAGCTGATCGATGTTTCTCTCTCATTGATGTTTCTGGCTATCTCTCTCCCTTCCTCTCTGTGAAAAATCAATAAAATATATTTTAAATAAATAAATAAATAAATAAAAAATGTGGCTGAGGCCTTAGCCAGGTAGTTCAGTTGCTCAACATGTACCTGATATTCCAAGGATGTTGTTTTGATCCTGGTCAGGGCACATAACAAAATCATCCAATGAATGCATAAATAAGTGGAACCACAAACCAGTGTTTCTCTTTATGTGTCTCTGTCTCTATCTCTGTCTAATCAAATTTTAAACACCTTTTTAAAAAAAAAAGTAAATAGTAATATGTGGGTGAGTGTAATCATTCAGACCACAGAGAAGTCTCCCAGGTAATGGTGCATAAGTGTGATGTTTGGCAGGAGGGACACGTATTGAGATTACAGATTTGGCACCAGGAACAGCAGTGGAAGGGCTGAGATGTACACATGAACATTGCGGGGTTTATGGGCAGTACCATTTTGATGGGGCAAAATGTGTGCAAGAGGAATATTTGGGAATGAGTTGAGTGACTAGCTAAACAGGCTTATGAAAGTCTTTAGTACCACAGTCTCTCAATAGGACTAGATCATATCCTCTAGGCCTTGGGAAATTTGTCAGGTAGAATGCTTTTGGCCTAATTAACGGTGGCCTAATTAACAGAGGCTGAAACAGTTTTGGTAGTCCAGTGATGTCATGAGGATCCCAGTTGTCGACCTTCATTCAGCTGTGAGGTGGTCAGTGTTCATGTCTGCTTTCCTGGTCTGTAGGTAGCAATGGCTCCAGAGCATCCCAGCATCCCATTCTCACATGTCAGGCCAGAATGGCTGCTTTTCCTTAGGCGTTTCTTCTTCTCAAACTTTTTTTAAAGTTGGCACACCTCGCTAGTTTGGCTCAGTGGATATGGCATCAGCCTGCAGACCAAAGGGTCCTGGGTTCGATTGTGGTCAAGGGCATTTACTTCAGTTGCAGATGCAGATTCCTCTGGGGCTCTGCCCCTGATCAGGACTTGTGCAGGAGGCAACTATGTTTCTCTCACATCAATATTTCTCTCTGTCTTTTCCTCTCTCTTCCACTCTCTCTAAAAATCAATAGAAAAATATTCTCAGGTGAGGTTAAAAGAAAAAGTAGAGTTGGCACACATTATATTACTTTCAGGTGTACAACCATAGTGGTGTGACATTTACATACCTTAGATGTGTTCACATGTGCTCACATATATGTCTAGTAACCGTCTGACACCGTGCAAAGTTATTAACAATACTAGAGGCCCGGGTGACGAAATTTGTGCACTTGAGGCGGGGAGGAGTGTTCCTCAGCCCAGACTGAGCCCTGTTGCAGTCTGGGAGCCTCAGGGGATGTCCGGCAGATGGACATCCTTAGTGCTGCCACAGAGGCAGGAGGGGATCCCACCACCCTGCTAGGCTTGCCAGCCATGAGCCTGGCTCAGGGCTTCTGGCTGAGCGGCACTCCCCCTGTGGGAGTGCAGTGACCACCAGAGGGCAGCTCCTGCATTGAGCATATGCCCCCTGGTGGTCACTGTGTGTCATAGCAACCAGTCATTCTGTCGTTCAGTCAATTTACATATTAGCCTTTTATTATATAGGATTTGACACATTCCCTATGCTGTACACTAGATCCCTGTGGCTTATATATAACTGGAAGTTTGCCCTTCTCATTCATATTCTCCTATTTATTTCATCTCCTCAACTTAATACCCTCTTCTAACCATCAGTTTGTTCTCAGTATCTGTGTCTGTTTTGTTGTTTTAGATTGCACATGTAAGTGAGATCATATGATATTTGTCTTTCTCTGTCTTATTTCATTTAGCATAACACCTTCTCAGTCCATCATTGTTGTCTTAAACAGCAAGAATTCATTGTTCTTTATGTCTGAGTAATATTTTTTACACATATATACACGTTCTACATCTTCTTTATTCATTTATCTATTAAAAGACACCTACATTGCTTCCATATCCTGGCTACTGTAAATAACACTGCAGTGAACATAGGGGTGCAGATATCTTTTTGAATTCTTTTTTATGTTTGTGTTGGATAAATACCCAGAAGTGTAATGGCAATTTTATTTCAAATTTTTTGAGGAATCTCCATGCTGCTTTCCACAATGACTGCACAAATTTACAATGACATGAACATTCCACGAGGCCTTCTCTTTTCTCCATATCCTCGACAACACTTGTTAAATATGTACATTTAATCTTTATTGTTGAGAGTATTATAGATGTACCTCTTCCCTCTCCCTCTACCCAATTCTTACCCTGCCCTAGGCTTCACCTCCCTATTGTCTGTGTCCAGGAGTAATGCATATCCTATCTAATAAAGAGGGAATATGCTAATAGACCCTCACACTGTCCACAGGGATCAGGCCTAAACTGGCAGTCGGACATCCTTGTCTCAGATTGGAGCGGGTGCAGGCTGGGCTGAGAGACACCACCCCAGTGCACAAATTTCATGCACCGGGCCTCTAGTCTATGTATATAAAACCTTAATATGCAAATAGACCGAACGTGGAACAACTGAACACCTGAACAACCAGTCACTATGACATTCGTTGACAACCAGGGTGGGTGCGTGGAACATTGCAGGTGTCAGCAGTAGGAATCAGAGTGCAGAACATGGTGGGCACCACCATGGCGGGATGGTGGGTCAGGTGAGTGTTGGCACCAGACCAAGACGGGCCACTGGTTGCTGTCATCGGTGTGAGCACAAAACTCTGGTGGTTACTGAAAATTCTTTGTGCCTACACACCATGGTACGCTGGGCACTCGCACCTGATATCAGCACCAGCTCCGATCGCCCCTTAGGGCTTCTTCACCTCCCCCTTCTCCTGAGGGGCCATTGGGGCTGGCAGCTGGTCTCACACCTGCTGCCGGTGATGCCCCACTCACACCCACTGCCAAAACAGGTCCTGCCAACACCTGCAGCTGGTGCCAGTGCCACCACTTACACCCACTGCCAGTGCCCGGCGCTGGTCCTGATCACTCGGCGCCATCAGCAGGCGTGAGCAGCAGCTGCCGACCCTGTTATCCCCGGAGGGCTTCTCCACCTCCCCCTACTCCTGAGGGGTGACTGGGGTAGCAACTGTAGCTTGCACCTGGTGCTGGCCCCATCCACAATCACTCCACACCATCAGCAAGTGCGAGCCGGCTGTCCTTGTCAGCATGTGAGAGTGGTGCAATGAGAGTGGGGCTGCCAACACAGGGGACCAGGGGCCGAGGTAGGAGGGGCTAGGCAGGGGTGTGGAGAATGGCCCAAGACCTGCCCCTGTGCCCATTGCAGACTCTGCAGCCTCGCAGACAAGAGTTCCTTTCAAGGTACACAAATTCATGCACTAGGCCCCTAGTATGCATATAAAACCTTTGATTAATTCCTTCCCATCACCCCTTTTCTGTCCCTCTGGGAATCATCAGTCTATTCCATTTTTCATGTCCCCGATTCTCTTTTATCCTTCAGTTTCTTTTGTTTATTAGATTTCTTGTTTGTTTATTTTGATTTTCAGATTTAATTGTTGGCAGGTATGTATTTATTGCCAGTTTATTCTTCATGGTTCCTCCTCCTCCTCCTCCTCCTCCTTCTCCTCCTTCTATATCCCTTCTTCTTCTTCTTCTTCTTCTTCTTCTTCTTCTTCTTCTTCTTCTTCTTCAATACCCTTCTTCTTCTTCTTCTTCTTCTTCTTCTTCTTCTTCTTCTTCTTCTTCTTCTTCAATACCCTTCAACATTTCATGTAATACTAAATAAGAGCTTTCCTATGTAGAGTATTCTTGCTTGTAGGTCCTTGATCTGACCCTCAAATCTAAATAAGAGCTTTCCTATGTAGAGTATTCTTGCTTGTAGGTCCATCAATTTAAGTAAATTTAAAACAGGAGAGAATTTGGTAACAAGATATATGTTGTATATTGGTGCTCCCATGAAGGAAACCAACTGCTTTTCTCTTGCTGCTTTTAAGATTATCTCTGTCTTGGAATTTTCATTATGATGTGCTTAGTGTGGGCTTCTTTGGGTTCCACTTGTTTGGTAATCTCTGTGCTTCCTGGACTTGTAAGTCTCTTTCTTTCACCAGGTAGGGGAAGTTTTCTGTTATTATTTCTTGAAATAATGAAGTTGTCCCAGAGGCTCCTTTACACTGTCTTCATATTTTTTGATTATTTTTCTTTTTATTCTTCTGATTGGTTGCTTTTTGCTTCCTCATATTGGAAATCCTTGATTTGATTCTCAGAATGTTCTATTCCAATGTTGGATTCCTATAAATTTTTCTTCATTTCAGCTAGTGTATGCTTAATTTCTGACTGGTCCTTTGTCAGGTCTTTGAAATTCTCATTAAGATCCTTGAAAGTCTCATTAAGTCACTTGAAGCTCTCATTAAGTCACTGAAGCTCTCATGGAGATCCTTGAGTAACCTTATAACCATTGTTTTGAACTCTGTATCCAGTAGTTTGATTGCTTCCATTTTGTTCATTTGTGTCATGTTTCTTTGTCTCTTCATTTTGGCTGCTTTCCTGTGTCTGTTTCTATGTATTAGGTAGAGCTGCTGTGTCTCCTGGCATTCGTGGAGTGGCCAGGTGTAGTAGGTATCCTGTAGGACCCAATGGCTTAGCCTCTCCATTCACCTGAGCTGGGCACTCTAGGTGCATCCCTGTGTGGGCCTGTGCACAGTCTTGTTGAAGGGAAAGGTAAAAACCCTCCCCAGATTCAGGTTTTCTGACACCAACTGAGGGGAAAAAATTAAGCAGGACTTTCTAAGGATAGCAGTCTTAGGAATGCTGTATGAAATGCTTCTGCACAGCAGGTATAGCTCTGACTGATTTTTATGTTGACTTAAAAATTTATTTTTAAAGCAAGTAATATGATAATATAATATGATACTGGTTTAATTTGCATCATCCATAATTACTTGCAATGCAGATTATTCCTATAAATCTTGATGCACCTTTCACAGGTATCCTGTATAATAACACCCTAATATGCAAATTGGCTGAATGGCAGAATGACTGGTCAGTGTGACACACACTGACTACCAAGGGGCAGACACTCATTGCAGGAGCTGCACCCTTGTGGTCAGTGCACTCCCACAGGGAAATGCTGCTCAGCCAAAAGCCAGGCTCACAGTGAGTGAGTGCAGCGGCAGTGGTCGTGGGAGCCTCTCATACATCCATGGCAGCACTAAGGACTCTTTTGTGGTCCTGGACTGTGAAAGGGTGCAGGGCGGATTGAGGGACCCCTCACCCCCAATGCATGAATGTTGTGCACCAGGCCTCTAGTTTGTACATAAATTACTTGGGCAATATAGGCAATTATAAGCTTTTCTTTTTATCAAATAAATATTTCAAGATAATATTTAGATAAAATCAGCATAATTTCTGACTCAAAATTTGAATACAAAGTGTCTTTTAATTAAATGGATAATGCAGTTTTCATTTATGTTGCACTAAATCCCCATATCTACACTAATAAAAGAGAAACATGCAAATTGACCATCCCTCCACTATGCCCACCAGCCAATCAGAGAGACTATGCAAGTTAACCCAACAAAGATGGCAGTTAATTTGCATACACAGGCATGGAGCTAAGACTGAAGACAATGTAGAAGGAAACCAAGCGCTGAAGAAGAGAGCGAAGCAGTGGAGAAGGGAGCGAAGCTTCGCTCCCTTATCTGCATTGCTCCAGTCTCAGAAAGCCCTATTCTTGCAGGAATAGGCCCGAGGAAGCTTTGTTCTTGCAGGAATATTCACGCAATGGTCCTCTAGTGAAATTATAAAGCAAGATATTCAATCATCTTTATCAGTCATTTTCTTCCTCAAGTATATAATTCAAATCATTGGCTTTACTTATATTTTTCCACATGCTCCACTCAGTTGCAGGGATAATACTCATATTCTGTCTGGTCAGCATGGCTCTGTGGTTAAGTGTTGACACATGAACCAGAGGTCGCAGTTGGATTCTAGGTCAGGGCCTGTGTAAGGGATGCATGCTCAATCCCTAGTGTGGGGTGTGTAAGAGGGAGCCATGGATGATTTTCTCTCATCATTAATGTTTCTATCTCTCTCTTCCTCTCCTTTCCTTTATCAAGTCAATTAGAATATATTTTTTTAAGAATCCCATATTCTGATACTTGGATCATTATCTTAATTTCCAAGCTGACTGTGTCTTAGATTAGCAATAATATGTTGATATATGTTAATAGCATATACATTTTTTCAAAGGAAAACTGATAACCATTTTTTAGAGCATTTTTAGCTTCATAGGAAAATTGAGTGGAGAGTACAGAGAGTTCCCATACACCCACAACCCCAAACACACACAGCCGTGCTCATTTTGACATCCTGCACCAGGGAGGTACATTTATTACAATGGATGGACCTGCATTGACTTATTATCAACCAAAGTCCATAGTTATCCTTAAGGTTCACTCTTTGTGATGTACATTCTATGGGTTTTGACAAATGTCTGATAACATGTAACCCACCATTACTGTATCATATACAATCTTTTTACTGCCCTAAAAATCTGCTGTGCTCTGCTTATTCCACCCTCCCTTTTCACTAACCACTGAAAACCACTGATATTTTTTACTGTCTCCATAATTTTGCCTTTTCTTGAATTTTTTATAGTTGGAAAAAGACATTGGGTATCTTTTTAAAAGTTTAAGAAATTAAAAATCCAAAGTAATTGGATGTAGTTATCCAAGACTTTCTTTGTCCTTGGTTGGTGGTGGTTGTTGTTCTTCAGCATAGGATCTGATAACATATGCCACACAAGCTGAAAAAGCATGCTTCCTCTAGGCATTTCCCACCCAATTGTGGGGGAAGGGGGGGGAAGTTGAGAAAAATGACCTCATGCACTACTGCAGAGCACTGTCTCTTCCACCTGCTCTATGAGGGGGAACAGATACACTCTAGCAATGGAAAGAGACTGTCTCAAGTAATTCTACTTTATACAACTGGAATCCCAAAGTCTTTCCTATTTAAGTTGCAATTGGGAATGGGGCCAGAAAGACACTGTTTCCTGTGTTTTGCAGTGCTTAATGGGCAGTGCCTGGCAATCAGGCTTCCTTGTGCTGGAGTGTTTCATCCTAAACAAGCTAGTCTTCCCTGAGACCTGGAGAGGTTGTCAGTGTTACTGCGTAAGAGGTGTTCTCTTTACTAACTGCTGCTATTGGAAGAAGTTCAGAAAACTCATGTTATTATACTTTTGTCATTGTTATTCTATGACCAGAGGCCCGATGCACGAAATTTGTGCAAGGGGCTTGGCCCTCACAGTCCTGGTGGCCTGCCTCAGCCCTCACAGCCCCAGCTTTGTCCAGGAGGTCTTCCTGGAAGACATCAGGTGTAATTAGCATATTACACTTTTATTATTATAGATTTAGCTCCTACTAACAATACTATTTTCTGTCAGTCTGATGGGGTTTGGTTAGAATTATATTCCTTGTAAATAAGAAGTTCATAGATAAGTATCAAATTTTGATAGATTCTATTCTTTTTTCTCTCTTGCATTTGGTATATTTAAAAAGAGAAAGTAATTGTTCTTAATATATTAATGGCCTACAAGTAATATGATTAATATTCACTCTAGTATAGTATTAGGTGTGGTCCCAAAAGATACTTTCTAAGAAAGCACTAGTCCAGTACATTTACAGTTCTATATTTTATTATTGTTTTAAAATGTATTTCACTTTTTTTCTTTAATAGTGGAAGATATCTCCGAAGAAGACGCTTTAAGCAGGTTGGATTTTATGGATATTTAAAAATTTGTGTGTTAACTATGAGAATGTAGAGAAAAGAAACTACCATTTCTAGAGTGTCCTATTGTGGGCTAAACCCTATATTATGTAATTATCCTGTGTTATATAGTCATCACAATAGCTGTCAATGTAGCTGTGTATTGTAGCCAACTTTTTATTAATGAGTCAACTGTGGTTCAGGGATGTGAATGAATTGACCCATGATTCCATAGTTAGCATGGGCTGACATATGGTTAACTGTCAAACAGCTTGGATCTCAAATTATTCTGTTGTTTCTCAACATACACTGATAAGTAAGTTCCCTGTAGCTCTGCCATGGAGATACAGATGCAAATCAGAGCAACCCAGAAAGCCAAGTCTGATTGTGTGTTAACTCTGATTTAGAGTTTTTCTAAGAGGCCCAGTTAGTCCAAGCATTTATGTTACTCTCCTTGACCATTGTAGTGGTAAAAAGGACCTTGTTTTTCCCACCAAAGCTTTTAGGGCCATTTCGGTTAGCTAGGGCCACAGAACCAAAGGTTTACCCAAGTAAGGCCTAATCAGGCAAATTTCTTTAGGTAAAATGATGTTCATTCTTCTTGAGACCAATTATTTATCTGTAAGTTAATAATATCTATATATACACCATGTTTTGATTATTTAATTCATCAGATATCTAGTGGATATTTCTAATTGACTTCTCTGTTTACTGAATTCACAGTCCGGTTTTCCCTTCAGGCTGATACCTTTGCCTAGTTGTATGAAATTTTTTTCTTTTTCTCCTAGAGTCCTTTTTCCACCTCCATGACTTTTCTTGATTTTTTACTGTCTTCCCTTTTTTTTGGTATTTTTTATTGTATTCTTTTTTCCACTTCTGCCAGTGTTGGTGTTCTCCATTTTTATTTACTGTAAACAGAATCAAAGGCATGTAGAATTTCAGGAGTTTATGGAAGCCCAGCAATTAATTAGTCAAAGCACCCTCTAATCCTTCAACCTGTGTTTAACATCCTGGCCAAATGGTAGATCTTCATTAAATTTCTCCCACTCCAGATTAGTGGCCTTAGCATAGTTTCTTGTCTCATAGAGGACTTTAAATTAGCAATATGCAAGTGGACAAGAGGTGTCCTATTTGTCCCTTCATTTTAGCCTCGGAGGTAATTTACAAAGATGAACACTTCAGCATGTAAATGATCATTTCTAGACAGACAACAGGGTACTAACTTGGGGAGTACATCAAGTTAGCTGTTGGAATAACATATTTGAAGATGCTGAGTGGGAAGTGATCTCTGTGTTAGATGCACAGCCCTCATAATTGCTGAATATGAATCTGCAAATAGAGTCAGGATTCTTCTTCAGCGAGATACTGATGTCTTTTCTCAAGATAACTGTGGGTGGGCTGCCGAAGATTATGCTTTTGTTAGTGATTTTAATTTCTAAGTATTTGCTTTAAAATGCAGGTTATCATTAAAATGGGGTTTAAAATAGTTTCACTGTTTCTTTTTATGCACCAGGTGAGCTTTCATAGTTCGGTTCAGGCAGTTTGGGAATGGCAGTGAGTTAGTATGTGTCTTCAGCCATAAACCAAGTAAAGATCAACCAAATAGAAGGAGCAATGGGCCAGATTCTTTACTCACAATTTTAAGATCTTTATCCATTTTATTCCAAGTAGAAGCTCCATGCATGGGGTTACAAGTAAAGTCTCATCTCTGATTTTTTCTAACTGGTGATTTGGGGTCTTGAAGTGTTCACTTTATCAGAAAAAAATGTATTTTCTAAGCCTATATCCTATAGCCAACATTGAATTTGTCAGGAAAATAAAGGATTCCCTAATTCCAAGGGAGACAGTCTTCTTTCACAAGTGAGATGGGGAGGTATAAAAGGACATTCTAACCTTTCTGTTGTTTCCATTGATTCTATTGCTGCAGAGTTGCCATTGAAACTGATCCAATATTCATGATTGATCTTTGCTCCAGGGTTGGCCTTGCTGACCCAGATTCCTGAGTCTTCATGTTGATTGACACTTGGACTTGAAAGTCGCAATTTTTTTTAGTTTACATACATATGCTTGTATAGCCACTATTCCAATTACCAGCACCCTGTTCTGGCAGCTGGGCCTCCTAGAATAAATAATTCACAGCCTCCCCTGCCCACCGTCACCACACACTGGAAAGTCTATGTGGAGCTTCCTTCTCAGCCCAGACCTTGAGGATTATTTACCTTTTGAGCCTGTTGTTTCTATTTTCTACAAGCAGTTGTTAGTGGAGACCATTCTAAGTTGTCAGAGTGGTTCAATTAATACTGCAGGAAAAGAGCAAACTTTCCTTTCTCCTTTGTTACCTGATCTGTCCCCTAAGGTCACTTTATGTCCTGTAGAGCATCTTAGTTTTGTAAGTGTAAGGTCCCACATTGCCTTTACCTGAGTAGTAGGTGCCAACTTGCTTGAGATTCCATAACTGAGGTTGGCCCCTCCAGTGATCTCTTTGCCATAACAAGGAAACATTCCCAAGTGATTTGAATTTGCCTCAGGTTACAAAATATTTTAAATGATGCCTCACATAGAAGCCAGTCACCAGAAAGCTCTGAATCAAAAGTAGGTTATTCCAAAGATCTTGTATGCATATGTGCATAACCCATGGACTCAGACAGTGGGGTGGAGAGGGTCTGAGACCAGGGAGTGTGTGTGTGTGGCGGGGAGTGGTCTGGAGGGGTTTAATAGAGAAAAAAAGGGGACATATGTAGTAATTCCTATAGTAAAGAGTTATTTTTTTAAAAAAAAGATAAACAAAAGTAGTTTATTGATCTGTATAATAGCTAAGCCCCACCCATGAATTATCAGTATCCATGTGTGACCAGTAGGATTCTATCTTCAAAGCCAATGGGGTGAACGGAGAGATTAAGGATCATTCTCATAAAGATCTGCTGGTCACAGTGTGAGTAGGTAGAGAAGGGATAGTAGTGGTCCAGGCCAGGTCCTGATTTCTATTAGTTTTCTTTCTGCCATTTGTATGATTTGCTGCAAAAATAAGGGAGCATTGTGTTATCTGACTTCAGGAGGTAATATATTTGTAGGTAAATTTAGCTGCAAGTTAGATAATAGCTGAGATACCCTGATTTAAAAACACAAAGAAAGAACAGGTAATAATGAAAAGTAATAACATTTTCTGAAAACTGCAACATTTTATGTTAGAAATGTTGAAAACCCCACAATGGGACTTATTTCAGATTCCAAAACAATTTCAACAAATAATGTTCATGAACTGATTTTTGCTTGTCTTTACTGTTTCTCTGAGCATTCTTTTTTGCTGTATTAGCTCATTTAGTCCTCCTAACGAGCTTCTAAAATAAGGCAGTAAGATTGTTATTTTGAAAGGAGGACCTTGAGTCAAAGAAAAGTGACTTGAGAACAAATAGCTGTTGATTATAGAACTAGGATGTCTGAGTTCAAGACACTTGCCCTTATGATAAGCTAACTCTAATTAATTCATTAAACTATACTGCCCTAAAATCATGACTGTTTCAGTTTACTTTTTTAAAAAATTACATGCTTCCTAAAAAACTTTTTAGACCTTACGTATTTGAAATGTATCATATAATTAAAGTTTTAATATTAGCTCCAATATTATCTAAAATATTCTAAAAATTTACTACATTTGGAAAATATATTTATAATAGTGACCCAGTGCACAGATTTGTGCACATTGAAAGAAAATTAATTAGAAGGTGGTGAGGTGGGCCTGAGCAAAACGGGACAGACACACCCTGGAGCCAACCTCCTGCAGACCCTCCCTGGGGGGGCCACACCAAAGGTGGGGTCCTTCTGGCAGGTGGGTTCCCTCCACCTGGCCATCGGGAGATTGGGTCGAAACCAGCTCTCCAATATCTCCTGAGGGTCCTGGATTATGAGAGGGCAGTTCTCGGGTGACGAACCCAGGAATCGGGCTCCCTCCTTCCTTGTTCTGGGTGCATCACCTTAGAACCAAAGTTGCCAAGTCACCGCAGCTCAGCAGCTCCTGCACTGCGTGTCTGCCTCTCGTGGTCAGTGTGCATCATAGCTACTGGTTAGACAGTCGAAAGGTCGGATGGTCACTTAGGCTTTTATATATAGACTAGGGGCCAGGTACATGTGCACTCGGGGGGTGGGGGGAGGGGGGTTCCCCCAGCCCGGCCTGCCCCCTCTCACATACTGGGAGCCCTCAGGCATTGACCCCCATCACCCTCCAATCGCAGGATCGGCCCCCTGCCCAGGCCTGATGCCTCTGGCCCAGGCGTCACGCCTGGGCAGGGGACCCCCAGACCCCTCTGATTGCTGGCTCCACCCCTGGCCCAGGCCTGATGCCTCTGGCCCAGTATTCAGGCCTGGGCAGGGGACCCCCCTCTCCCACCGAGCACCAGCTCCGCCCTCGCCCAGGCCTGATGCCTCAGCCAGAGGCGTCGACCTCCATCACCCTCCGATCGCCTGATCTGCCCCTTGCCCAGGCCTGACTCCTCCGCCAGAGGTGTCAGGCTTGGACAGAGGACCCCCATCTCCCCCTGATCACTGTCTCTGACCCCCGCCCAGGCCTGATGCCTCTGGCCCAGGAATCATGCTGGGCAGAGGACCCCCATCTCCCTCTGATCTCTTGCTCCACCCCCTGCCCAAGCCTGACGCCTCTGACCCAGGCTTCAGGCCTGGGCAGGGGACCCCCAGCCCCCTCTGATTGCTGGCTCCGCCCCCCACCCAGGCCTGATGCCTTGGCCAGAAGAGTTGACCCTCATCACCCTTCTGATCGCTGATCACCGATCTGCCCCTTGGCAAGACCTAAGGCCTCTGGTGGAGGCATTCGTCCTGGGCAGAAGACCCCCAGCTCCCCGCAATCTCCCGATCTCCCGCTCTGCCCCTGCCCAGGCCTAACGCCTCTGGCCAAGGCATTAGGCCTGGTAAGGGGACCCCCAGCTCCCCACGATTGCAGGCTCTACCCCTGCCCAGGCCTAATGTCTTTGGCCAAGGTTTTAGGCCTGGGCAAGGGATCCCTAGCTCCCCGGACTGCCGGCTCCGTCCCTGCCCGGCTCCCATTGCTGGCTCCACCCCTGCTTCCTGCTATCACTTGCCAGGGTGGCAAAGGCGCCTGGTTCTCTGATCACAGCTGGGGGGCAGGGCAAAGGTGGCCCCGAGGGCCGCCTCTGCCCTGCCCCCGGCTCTTAGCTCCCCCCTGGGTTTCTGATCACCGTCAGTGGCAGGGGGCTTCTTCCGTCCTTTCCCTTTGCCCCCCAGCATTGTGCCTACATATGCAAATTAGCCGCCATCTTTGTTGGCAGTTAACCACCATCTTGGCTGACAGTAAATTTGCATATCACCCTGATTAGCCAATGGGAAGGGTAGCGGTCGTATGCTAATTACCATGATTCTCTTTTATTAGATAGGACTAGAAGCCTGGTGCATGACATTTGTGCACTGGAGGGAGGGGGTGTACCTCAGCCTGGCCTGCACCCTCTCTCAGTCTGGGACTGCTCAGGGGATGTCCCCTCAGGGAGCAGGCCTAAGCCGGCAGTTGGACATCCCCTGAGGGGGATCCTTAGTGCTGCTGCAGAGGCGAGAGAAGCTCCCACTGCTGCACTCGCCAGCCATGAGCCTGGCTTCTGGCTGAGTGACCACCAGGGGGCAGCTCCTGCATTGAGCTTTGCCCTCTGGTGGTCAGTGTGCATCATCGTGAACAGTCTCTACTGTTTGGTTTATTTGCATATTAGCCTTTTATTATATAGGATTTGTATTAAGGCACTAATATTACTTATCACCATTTTTATTTTTTTGTGCACAGCAAGCAACAACTAACTTCTGAATATCAAGAAAGAAGGAGACCTCACACATCTGAAAGTACTCATCGTGGTAAGAATTCTGATAGTGAATTACTCTTGGTGCTCCTAACATAGATGCAGTAGAATGAGGAAATTTTGATAATGAAGGAGCAGTGAAAAAATACAAAACAATGTGTAACTTGCATGTATAGTTTTTCTTAATCTCTTTCTTGATAGAATAGTATTCAGTATGATAAAAAATGTTAATTGTGGGTAATTTAAAATCTTGGGGTATTTTGTTTGAAAACAAGTTCATTTATTTATTCTGACCCCTAAAAGCCACTATGATATCTTTATGTAAAAAAGAAAAAAGATGTTAAGTTAGAATGTGGTATGTTTCTACTATATTCACATTATAACAAATTGGACTTGTCCTAAAAATGGATCTTTTGTTTAGATTTCATACTGAATGGATTACATTTAGTAAATGAATACTTATTATACACAGTGATTTGTCTTACTAAAAAAGTAACTAAAAGTAGGGACTCAAACAAATGGCAAACGATAGAGTTACTCACTTAGCCAGTGTGCAAGGATTTCAATAGCCAGTGTGCAAGGATTTCAATGAAGTTGTTTTTGAAAGATATATACTCATAGTACTGAGAATCATAGGGTATTTTACATATTATACCAACTAACTCTCCTCACTGTTATTAACTTTATTCTTCAGAAGTCAAAACAGAATGAGTAGAACAACATGTTATCTTTGTTTGTTAAATAAATGTCAAGACACTAATTTCTTTAGAACAAGGTGCTCTGTTGCCATTGGTCAAAAGATAATCATAAATATTCAGATAGTCCCACTCAGGACTCAGCAAATTATCATAAAAGTACAAAAGTGTTTCACAATAACAAAAATTTCAGTTGGCCACCCAGATGTGGCACATAGTTCATTGTGTAATCTGAACTGTATGAGGACACCTTGGACTTAGTAGTCCTTTATCAAAGGACTTCTGTTGGTTTGTTGTGCAAATTATGGAAAATGCAGTAGTGTTTTGACCTTGAAGGTGCTCATAATATGAGAGAAATGTTCCTGTAGTTTTTAAACAGAATTTTCAAAGAAAATATCAAAATTCAGTTAATTCAAAATTCAGTTAATTCATTTTTATTTACATCTCAGGTGTCTTTTAGGTCCTAAGTATTATTTTGATGATGCATAATTGAAATATATTAAAAACACAGTTTTTACCCTCTAAGAGTTTATTATTATCATTTGTAATTTCTACTATTTACTATGGTTTATTCAATTCTTATTATGTGCCAGAGTGCACTAGGAGCTTATAATTATCATTGTTTATTCTTGTGTATTGTGTGTAGTATGTGCCAGCCACTTTAAGTCCATGATGAGAATTAGAGTCAGAAAAATGTGGGTGAGGACTTGGCCAGGTATCTCAGTTGCTTAAAGCCTTGTCCCTGATATGCCAAGGTTGTGGTCTTGATGTCTGGTCAGGGCACAATCCAGAATCACCCAATGAATGCATAAATAAGTGGAACTATAAACTAGTATTTCTCTATCCCTGTTTCTGTCTGTCTCTCTAATCAATGTTTTAAAAATATTTTTAAAAAATAGAAGTAAAAATGTGGGTGAGAGTTTAAGCAAGCATGCAGACCACAAAGAAGTTTTCCAGGTAAAGTGGCAGAAGGATGTTTGGCAGGTGAACCCGCTATTGAGATTACAGGTTTGGCAGCAGGAACAGCAGTGCAAGGGCTGAAATGACAAGTGAACTTGGAGGGGTTATGAGCAGAACCATTTCAATGTGCAAAATGTGTGTAATGGGAATGTTGGGAATGAGGTGAGTGCCTAGCTAAGGCAGGCTGATGAAAGTCTTTAGTGCTATGGAAAGGACCTGGTCTTATCCTCTAGGCCTTGGGAAATTTATCAGATAGAATGCTTTTAGCTTCAGACAATAGGTGTTCTAATCAATAGAGGCTGAAACAATAGGAACCAGGATTGTTTTCATGGTTCAGTAATGTCATCAGGATCCTAGTTGTCCTATTTTTCAGCTGTGAGGTTGACAGTGTTTATGTCTGCTTACCTGGTCAGCTACTTAGAAATGGCTCCAAAGCATCCTATTCTCACATGTCAATATGTGAAGCTTGAAGGCCTGCTTTTCCTTGGGATTTCTTTTTCCTTTCTTAAACTTTTTGTTAGAGTAGAGTTGGCACACATTATATTGCTTTCAGGTGTGCATCCATAGTGATTTGACATTTACATACTTCATGATGTGTTCACAATGATATGTCTAGTACCTATCTGTCATTGTGCAAAGTTATTACAATACTGTAGGCCCGGTGCACGAATTCGTCCCTCAGTCTGTCTGGTGATCGGGGCTGTTCGGGACCTGTCTCGCCCAGTCCCAATTGGGCCAATAGTGGCCGGGGGGGGGGGGTTGGCTGCCTGGGGAGGTTGGCTGTGGGAGCACACTGACCACCAGGAGGCAGCTCCTGCATTGAGCATTTGCCCCACGGTGGTCAATGCGCATTATAGCTACGGGTCAGTTGTCTGGTCATTCAGTCATAATGGTCGCTTAGGCTTTTATATATAGAGATTTGACACATTCTCTGTACTGTACACTACATCC
>NW_005872967.1:17445-36718 GCF_000147115.1 Myotis lucifugus | reverse complement strand
GGGTCAGGACCAGTCATGTTTGCACCCCAGGTCAAGGCTGGCTGGGTGGACGTGGAGTGTGAGCGGCGCCCTCTGCCCGAGGTCTATCCTGGGCCCTGGAGGTGACTCTCATTTCCCCTGGGTGGAGGTCTGTGCAGACACAGGGCTGGGCCTGATCCAGGAGCAAAAGGTCCAGGGGGCAGAAGCAGCAGCAGGGACTGGGGCCAGGCTTGAGGCCTCCTGACCAGCTGCTGGTCACTGTCTTTGCAGAGCTACTCCCAGGTCAATGTGGAGCATCTGGTGGTGGAGGAAGACCCCTGGCCCCTTGATTGGACGGTGGGCCACAGCACCGAGGGCCAGGAGAGGCCTGAAGAGAGTGTGGCCACCGGGGGTCCTGGGGACCCAGGGCCCATGGGTGGATCGAGGAGGACTCCTCCACCAGAGCAGCCCAGGATCCGCAAATCTCTAACCCCGAAGCCGCTCAGTCCCAACACCAGAATGGCAATGATCAACACCAGGAGGGAAGACCTGGAGCCCATCGAGGGAGAGCCCAATGAGGCAGAGCCCAATGAGGCAGAGCCCAATGAGGCAGAGCAGAAGGGTGAGGAGGTGGCGGGGTGGGGGAGTAGGGAAGAAATGGGTGGGGGAGTGCAGGCGAGTTTCTGGGGAGGGATTGTTTCCAGAGAACCCCCAGAGCCTGGCCAGTAGCAAAGACCGGCCTCAGACCACATATCTGTTGGACTGCGGGTGGGGAGCACATCCTGTGGTGGGTCCTGAAATGTGCCCAGTGTTCTGTCTTTGGGCGACAGATGGAAATACAGGCACGTGGGTGATCTTCTCTCCTCTCCCCACTCCAGCACCGGCCCAGTCAGGCAAGTCAGGGTCGGCCCCAGAAGAAACCGAGGACGCACCACCAGTGGATGAAGAACCCACCCTGGAGCCCCGCTTTTTAAATGTGTTCGCCCTATCCCAAAGGAAAACCGTCTTTTACCATTACAGTTTCTTGATAATTTCTTTTTTATTTTTTATTTACTTAGTTTATTTGTTCTCAATTGTATGATTTCAGGTATGTTTCTATTTTTTTTTATTTGGGATCTTCTTTTATTAATTTCTTATTTATGTTTTTAGTCTTAATTTTCCCATTGTATAATCCATTGTAAGTAATAAATAAATATATTTCAAATGGTTACTGTTCATATTTTTAGTGTTATTGTTCATATTTTTAAATTCCTGGGCATGAAGGACAGTCATGATGCTGTGTGAGCATCACCACTGTCTAGTTTCAGGATGTCCCATCATCCCAAAAGGAGACCCTGCAGCAACAGAACTCACTCCCCACTCCTCTTGCCCCTGATCTGATTCCTGTCTCTGCCCCTTACCTATTCCCTAGAAATGGAATCTCACAATAAGTGCTCTTTGTGTCAGCTCACATGTTTATCTGTTTTTATCTGAAATAACATTTTTGCTATTAAAAGGGAATTCATAGATGGATTAGAGATTAGATGGAGGAAAGAAAGCCCTTTCAGTAAGCATGTGCATCACCTCAGGGTAGAGACCACTGCGCTAAGTGTGACCCCAGGGCCAGAAGCCAGTCAGGCAATGGCTGTCTCTTCCTGTGCCCAAAACAACTAGAAAAATGCAGAAATCTTGGAAGACATATCACAAGCTGGAAAGCATTCCACACAACACTATGCCCAGGTGTGTCAGCCCTGTGGTGCAGAAAACTCTCAAAGTTTGGTGTTTTCTAAAGGGACAAAGGGCAAGCACATGCACTTCCAACATGAGAGGCAGTGCACAGGCCTCTACATGCCAGAGATGCCCCACCACCCCGTTCAGGCTTCTGGGGTGTTGGGAACCAGCCTGGGGACAAAGTGAGGCAGCAGAGACCCCAGCAGATGCCCTGGGGAGGAAGGGGAAAGCCCCTCCTCTGGGAGAACAGTGTGCAGGACCTGCCAAAGTCCCCCAGGGGCACACCTGCACTGGCAGGGCTCCCCCTAGGAGGTCCCCCCACTGAAATTGTTGTACAATTGTTCAGAGATGTGTTCTTGAGACTCCCCGTCAGAGCATTGATGAAATAGGCCGGAATTCAGAAAAGCTCTGAGGTCTATGGAGAGGGGATGGGACCACCAATCTTGGTCCACGTGGACAAGGGAAGCTGAGCAGGTGCTCAATTCGGTGCAGGGGTCTCTACGTGTCAACAGATGAAGACTTCAGGGGTCCTCTCACATGAGACACATGGACCAACTGTCTGCATTGAGGATTCCACCCACTAAAACCCTTACATCTGATTTCAACAGGCAGACATGCCGGAAGCCAATTCCAGCATGACAGCAGGGCTGAATCTGGGAATGGCTGATGGCATTTCCCCAAACCTGAATAGGAAACATTACATTGATCATTTGCTGCCAGACAACTCAGGGCATCTTAATATACATGTTATTGCCTCCTACGGGCCAAACTCCTGAACAGCTGTAGGCTAATTCTCCCCAATATGACAATGAACTCTGTATATGGAACCCTGACCCTTTGAAGGGTATATCTCTGCCTCGCCTCAGGACAATTTGTGTTAATAAAAAGAATGGGGTCCTGAGACGAGGAGATCTTAGTTTCCTTTAAACTAGGCTCCTCTGACCCCCATATGCCTTTCAAAATTATATTTTGTCTCTGGACTCCCATTTAATCTACGCACAGCCTTCTTCAAATTTCCTGAACCCTGGCAGCTTACATATGTGCCTATGACTCTGCCTGTGACAGACATGAGAGTGGTTGGGAAGAGGCAGCAGCAAAACAACTGCCTGTAATGGTCAAGTCACCTCTGGGGTGGGACTTCCAAATCTATCTACTCCTTGACTTGATTTTGTGTGTGTCATGCATGTATGATTTTGATAATTCTAATAATATTAATGTCATATGTTCAATATTATCCATGTATCACTCATCTATGGAATAAAGTACACTATTTAGTTTTTAAAATGTTAAAGGCTCTGATGATGGAGGAACAGTAGAAAGTTCAGAGGAGGACATTTTCATGGCCATCAGTCTTCTCACCGATTTGCACATGAGCCACAGATTCTGGGAAAGTGTTTTCAAGACAGGATATGGGAAAGACCAGTTTCCAAATACATTAAAAAAACACCTCTTAATCCTCAACATATAGAAAATTTACAAAAAATTTAAAATGGGCATGAGACCTGGACAGTCACCTCACCACAGAAGATACACAGATGGTAGGGGAGGCATGATGGCTAGGAGTAGGTGGAAGGTACACTCATCTCCTCCCAGGACCAAAGGTGAATGACAGCTAAATTATAGAACAAGCAACCTGAATAATCAAAGGAAGACTAGTTGGACATACGCCTTATAACCAAGGGTTAGAGACAAAGCCAAACCCAGGGTGGTAGGAAAGAGACCTGAAAAGGGCTGGCCCCACACCCTTGTGTGGCAGTAAAGAACCTTCGGGAATATTTCAGTTGCAAAGGTAGCCCCTGAGGAATGAGGTGTCTGAATACCTCACTGGGCTCCTCATTCCAGAGCACCAGACCTGGGAAGAGGCAGCGGCATAACAACTGCCTGTAAAAATCAGTGGGGATTTCATATTTGTATCTTCTTCCATTTCTTTCTTCATTTTCTTATAATTTCCCAAGTATAGGTTTCTTTAAAAAAATTTGTTTTATTGCTTAACATATTACAAAGAGCATCACATATGTGTCCTTTTTTCCCCCTTGACTTTTCCCCGGCCTCCACAACCCCCCCAGTGTCTTGTGTCCATTGGTTACGCTTATATGCATGCATGTAAGTCCTTTAGTTGATCTCTTACCCATCCCCCACCCAACTCTCCCTGTCCTTCCCGCTGTAGTTTGACAGTCTGTTCAATGCTGCTCTGCCTCTGTATTTATTTTTGTTCATCAGTTTATAATGTTCTTCATTATCCATAAATGAGTGAGATCATGTGGTATTTATCTTTCTCTGACTGGCTTATTTCAGTTAGCATAATGCTCTCCAGTTCCATCCATGCTGTTGCAAATTGCAAGAATTCCTTCTTGTTTCCTGCAGTGTAGTATTCCATTGTTTAGCTGTACCACAGTTTTTTAATCCACTCATCTGCTGATGGGCACTTAGGCTGTTTCCAGATCTTAGCTATGGTCAATTGTGCTGCTATGAACATAGGGGTGCATATATCCTTTCTGATTGGTGTTTCTGGCTTCTTGGGATATATTCCTAGAAGTGGGATCACTGGGTCAAATGGGAGTTCCATTTTTAACTTTTTGAGGAAACTCCATACTGTCTTCCATAGTGGCTGCACCAGTCTGCATTCCCACCAGCAGTGCACGAGTGTTCCTTTTTCTCCCCATCCTCTCCAGCACTTTTCCTTTGTTGATTTGTTGATGATAGCCATTCTGACAGGTGTGAGATGGTACCTCATTGTTGTTTTGATTTGCATCTTTCTGATGATTAGTGACTTTGAGCATGTTTTCATATGTCTCTTGGCTTTCTGAATGTCCTCTTTTGAAAAGTGTCTATTTAGGTTCTTTGCCCATTCTTGATTGGATTGTTTATCTTTCTTTTGTTAAGTAGTATGAGTTCCCTATAAATGTTGGAGATTAAAACCCTTATGGGTGATAACATTGGCAAATATGTTCTCCCGTGCAATGGGCTTTCTTGTTGTTTTGTTGGTGGTTCCTTTTGCTGTGCAGAAGCTTTTTATTTTGATGTCGTCCCATTTGTTTATTTTCTCTTTAGTTTCCAATGCCCTAGGAGCTGTATCGGTGAAGAAATTGCTTCGGCATATGTGTAAGATTTTGTTGTCTTTGGATTCCACTAGTATTTTTATGGTTTTCTGTCTTACATTTAAGTCCTTTATCCATTTGGGGTTTATTTTTGTGTATGGTGTAAGTTGGTGGTCTAGTTCCATTTATTTTTTTGCAAGTATCTGTCCAATTTTCCCAACACCATTTATTCAAGAGACTGTCTTGACTCCATTGTATGTTCTTGCCTCCTTTGTCAAATATTAATTGAGCATATTGGTTTGGGTCGATTTCTGGGTTTTCTATTGTATTCCATTTATCTATATGTCTGTTTTTGTGCAAGTACCAGGCAGTTTTGAGAACAGTGGCTTTGTAATACAGCTTGATATCTGGTATTGAGATCCCTCCTACTTTGTTCTTCTTTCTCAGGAATGCAGCAGCTATTCGGGGTCTTTTTTTATTCCAGATGAATTTTTGGAAAGTTCGTTCTAGGTCTGTGAAATATGCCGTTGGTATTGTAATGGAAATTGCATAGAATTTATAGATTGCTTTGGGTAGTATGGATATTTTCATGATGTTGATTCTACCAATCCATGAGGATGGTATGTACTTCCATCTTTTTATGTCTTCCTCTATCTCTGTTTTCTGTGTCCTGTAGTTTTCCACATTTAGGTATTTCACCTCCTTAGTTAAGTTTATTCCTAGTTACCTTAATTTTTTTGGTGCAGTAGTAAATGGCATTGCTTTTTTAGTCTCTCTTTACGTAAGTTACCTATTGGTGTACAGAAATGCCATAGATTTCTTGGAGTCAATTTTGTATCCTGCTACTTTGCCAAATTCATTTATTAAGTCTAATAGTTTGTTTTTTTAATATATTTTATTGATTTTTTGCAGAGAGAAGGGGAGAGAGATAGAGAGCTAGAAACATCGATGAGAGAGAAACATTGACCAGCTGCCTCCTGCATACCCCCTACTGGGGATGTGCCCACAACCAAGGTACATTCCTTTGACCGGAATCGAACGTGGGACGTTTCAGTCCGCAGGCTGATGCTCTGTCCACTTAGCCAAACAGGTTACAGCAAAGTCTAATAGTTTTTTGATGGAGTCCTTAGCGTTTTTGATTGTACAATAGCATGTCATCTGTGAATAAGGACAGTTTTACTTCTTCTTTTCCAATTTGGATGCCTTTTCTTCTTCTTGTCTAATTGTAATGGGTAATACTTCTAGTACTAAGTCGAACAGGAGTGGTGAGAGTGGGCATCCCTGTCTTGTTCCTGTTCTTAGGGGAAATGGTGTTAGTTTTTCCCCATTGAGTATGATGTTGGCTGTGGGCCTGTCATATATGGCTTTTATTATGTTGAGGTATGATCCTTCTATTCCCACCTTGCTGAGAGTTTTTATCAAATTGGGTGTTGGATTTTGTCTAATGCTTTGTCTGCATCAATTGATATGACCATGTGGTTTTTTTCTTTCAATTTGTTTATGTGATGTATCACGTTTATTGATTTACGGATGTTGTACCATCCTTGCATCCCTGGGATAAATCCTACTTGGTCATGGTGTATGATCCTTCTGATGTAATGCTGAATCCGATTTGCTAAGATTTTGTTGAGGATTTTGGCATCTATGTTCATGAGAGATATTGGCCTGTAATTCTCTTTCATTGTGTTGTCTTTACCTGGTTTTGGTATTAGGGTGATGCTGGCTTCATAGAATGAGCTGGGAAGTGTTCATTCCTCTTGAATTTTTTGTAGTAGTCTGAGGAGGATAGGTTTTAGTTCTTCCTTGAAAGTTTGGTAAAACTCCCCTGAGAAGCCGTCTGGTCCTGGGCTTTCGTTTGCTGGGAGCTTTTTGATGACTGCTTAAATTTCTTCCATAGTTATTGGCCTATTGAGATTTTTAGATTCTTCCTGATTGAGTTTTGGAATGTTGTATTTTTCTAGGGATATGTCCGTTTCCTCCAGATTGTCTAGTTTGTTGAAGTAGAGCTGTCCATAGTATTTTTTAACAATCATTTGTATTTCTGTGGGGTCTGTTGTTATTTCGCCTCTATCATTTCTGATTTTGTTTTTTTGGGTCCTCTCTCTTTGCTTCTTGTTGAGCCTGGCTAGAGGTTCATCAACCTTGTTTATCCTTTCAAAGAACCAGCTCTTGATTTCATTGATTTTATTTATTGATTTTTTTTAGTCTCTATGTCGTGTATTTCTGCTCTGATCTTTATTATCTCCTCCTTCTTCTCACTCTGGGCTTTTCTTTTTTCCCTCTTTCTAATTCTTTGAGATGTAGAGTTAGATGATTTACTAACATTTTTTCATCTTTTTTGAGGTAGGCCTGTAGGGCTATAAACTTCCCTCTCAGGACTGCTTTCATTGTGTCCCATTGGTTTTGGATTGTTGTATTTTCATTGTCATTAGTTTCCAGGATGTTTTTAATTTCTTCTTTGATCTCATTGGTAACCCAATCAATATTTAATAACATGCTATTCAGCTTCCAAGTGTTTGAGTGTTTTGGATTGTTTTTATTGTAGTTTATTTCTAATATTATGCCCTTGTGGTCTGAGAAGATGGTTGGTATGATTTCAATCTTCTTGAAATTGGAGATACTTTGCTTGTGACCCAATATGTGGTCTATTTTTGAATATGTCCCATGAGCACCTGAGAGGAATGTACATTCCATGGCTTTGGGGTGAAGTGTTCTGAAGATGTCAATTAAGTCGATCTAGTGAGTCATTTATGATTGCTGTTTCTTTGCTGATTTTTTTTCTAGAAGATTTATCCAGTGATGTCAGTGGTGTATTAAAGTCCGCTACTATGATTGTATTGTTGTCAATCTCTCCCTTGATGTCTTCCAGAAGTTTTTTTATGTATTTGGGTGCTCCTGCATTGGGTGCATATATGTTTATCAGGGTTATATCTTCTTATTGTATCGATCCCTTTAGTATTATGAAGTAGCCTTCCTTATCTCTTGTTATGGCCTTCATTTTGGTGTCTATTTTGTCTGATATAAGTATTGCTACTCCAGCTTTTTTTTCATTTCCATTTGCCTGAAAGATATTTTCCCATCCCTTCCCTTTCAGTCTGTGTGAGTCCCTTATTCTGAGGTGCGTCTCTTGTAGACAGAAAATATATGGGTCATGTTGTTTTATCCATTCAGCCACTCAATGTCTTTTGATTGGAGCATTTAGTCCATTTACACTTAAAGTTATTATTGAAAGGTACTTGATTATAGCCATTTCTATTTTTTGTGCCTGTTTTCTTTCTGAGCTTTTTATTTCTTCTTTTTATACCAGTCCCTTTAGCATTTCTTGCATTGCTGGCTTGGTGGTGATAAACTCCCTTAACCTTTTTTTGTCTGTGAAACTTCTTATTTCCCCTTCAATTTTGAATGATAGCCTTGATGGATAGAGTATTCTTGGACTCAGTCCCTTGCTTTGCATCACTTTGTAAATTTCCGTGCATTCTTTTCTGGCCTGATGTGTTTCTGTTGAGAGAACATTTGATAATCTAATGGGAGATCCCTTGTATGTAACTTTCCGTCTCTCTCTTGTAGCTTGTAAGATTCTCTCTTTGTCCTGAACATTTGCCATGGTAATTATGATGTGTCTTGGCATGGGTCTTTTTGGGTTCATCTTATTTGGGACTCTCTGTGCTTGCGTGTCTTTTTTCTTCCCCACCTCAGGGAAGTTTTCTGATATTATAGGTTTTCTAACCCTTGTTTCTCTTTCTTTTGTTCTGGCACCCCTATTATTCATATATTGTTTCGTTTCATGTTGTCCCAAAGCTCCCTTAGGCTCTCCTCCTGTCTTTTAATTTTTTTCTCCAATTGCAGTTCAGTTTTGGGTGTGTTTTGTTTCCCTGTCTTCTAATTCTCTAATTTGGTCCTCCGCTTCTCCTAGTCTGCTGTTGAAACTTTCAATGGTGTTTTTTATTGCAGCTATATCACTCTTCATTTCTTCTTGGTTCTTACATAAGTTATTGATTTTTTCATCCATTTCTTTTTGATTTTTACATAAGTTGTTGATTTTTTCATCTGTTTCTTCTTGATTCTTGCATAAGTTGTTGATTTTTTCCTCCATCTGGTTTATGCACTCTAGGACCCTTAATCTGAATTCTTTTTCTGACATGTTTCATGCCTCTGTTTCACCTAGTTGCTTTTCTGGCGAGTGTCGTGTGTTTTTCCTTCCACATCCTGCATGGATCAGGGTTCGGGATCTGAAAAGAGGAGCCGCACACAAATGAGAGAAAAATGACATGAGATATTGGGGGACCAGGCGGGCAAATCCAGAAGGACTTCCACTGATGCTCAGGCCTCTCGAATATTTTATTGATCTGGAGTAGCCCTTAGGGTAAGGAGGTTTCAATGACACACGGATTAGCTCATCAGCAGACAATTTCCAGAAATAGGCAAAGTATCTAATCAACAATAATCAACAAGGATTTACATAAATATCTAAGGAATTAAATGAACTAAGGTAGGGATGATGCTTCAGCTACCATTATCTAGATTAACTGGGTAGTGCACAGCCTGACCTTTGTTTGGGCTTCAAAGGTTACTAACTTTTGGGGGTCTCTGTCTATATTCAGCTAATGAAGACAATAAGTGGACTCCGGCAGGTGAATCCTCCTCTTCTTTCCTTTGGGGGTTTCTTTGTCTACCAATGTTTGATCTCACTGACAGATCTAGATATTGAGTCATTCAGGGGCTGCTCCTTGGGTGGTAGTGGTTCCTCGGGCTGTGGTTGCTCCTCAGGCAGTTGTGGTAGCAGTTGCTCCTCAGTTGGCAGCAGCTCCTCTGGTGGGTGCTGTTCACAGCCATGGTGGTTCCTCTCGCTGGTGGGGGGAGGCTTCTCACACAGCTGCTGTTCCTTAGACAGAGGGTGTGCTGATCACGAGGCTGCTGTTCCTTGAATGGGGGTGGGCTACTCATGCAGCTGCTACTCCTTGAAGTGGGGCGGACTGCTCATGTGGCTGCTGTTCCTTGAATGGGGGCTGGCTGCATGCTGCTGTTGTTCCTCTAATGTGGTGGGCTGCTTTTGGGGCTACTGCTCCTTGGACTTGGACAGGTTGATTGCAAGTCTGCTGCTCCTTGGATGGGGGTGGGCTGCTTGCACGGCTGCTGCTCTTTGAACGGGATTGAACAGCACGCATTGCTGCTCCTCCTCTCCAGGTGTCTGGTTATGTGGCTTGCTTTCTAGCACTTTAGCCAGACAGGATCAAATTCACCTTAACAAGACATGACTCAAGGGGAACAAAGCATGAATGTACTCGCGACACCGATAACCCCAATATAAGTGACCACCTGAGAAAATAGAATTAGGGGAGAGAAAAGAGAGTACAAATGGTATCTAAAAGAGAGAGAGAGCGAGTGCGTGCGAGAGAGAGAGAAGGAAAAAAAAGATAGGAGAGAAAAGAAAAAGGAGAATATATATATATATATATATATATATATATATATATATATATATAGAGAGAGAGAGAGAGAGAGAGAGAGAGAGAGAGAGAGAACACCACAGAACCAATAGATAAACCAAACAAATACAAACATCAAACACCCAGTAAATAGCGTGGGGGCAGAATCTGTAGAGGCTGAGCAGATATACAGGAAATAAGGTTAAGAATTGGATAAGTATGGGGAGGACCTCACTTCAGTATAGCAGAGATAGAAAAGGGATGAGTGGATAAGAAGAGACAGAAAGGGAACAAAATAATATATTTACAAAAAAAAATTGATTTTAAAAAATGGTATAAAAATAGAAAATAACAAGTAAAAATAAAATAAAATTGAATGATGAAAAAATAATGTGAAAAGAAGTAGAAAATAAAGCAACAAACAAAAAAGGAGAACAAAGAAAAAAGCAAAAAAAAAGAGCAACAAACAAAAAAAAGGAAACAAAGAAAAAATTTTAAAAAGCTAATAAAATAATAATAAAAAAATAAAAATGAAAAATTGAAATGTCATTCTTTTGGTTGGCTTAAGATCCCAGTTTTCTGGAATGTCTGTGATTTTTTTTTTCTGTTGCTGGAACTGAAGGCCCCTCTATAGGCCAGACCCTGTTAACTCCCAGGGACTAATCAGATTTGTTTAATCCTTCATACCATTCAGGGTGGAATCTGGGTGTGGCTGTATTCCTTGCCTGGGGGCTGGAGGGAGGAGTTATATCCTCAGGAGAAAATGGCTGCCCAAGTCCTGGGCTCAGACATGACTCAGCACTCAATTTGCTGCCACCTCTCCTGGACCCCCTTCTCTCCCCAGCCTCTTCCCAGATTCCACTCGTCCACACCTTCTCCTGCTCCTCAGCACGGATGAGTGTCTGTATCCGAAATGTCCTATGAACAGGGTTCAGTGAAAACAAACAAACAAACGCCAGCTGCAGAAACAAGGAAGACTGAGTCTCTGTAAGCTCCTCTCTTACCAACACTGCATGGTCTGGTCAGCGCTTCAGGCTGCCCCCTCTGGGCTCAGTCCTCTGTAATTATGGAACCCAGATCTCAAATCCCCAGCCAGGGGATCTCAAATCAAGTCTTTCAGATTTCCTTTCCCCAGTCAGGGGCTGTGCCTGTCTCAAGGGACTCGGCTGGGTGCCACACGGTTTCCCTCTGACCCTCTCGGCTCAGAGATCTGGCAAACTTTCCTGCCCAGAACCCTGGTTTTTACCTTTCCAGGGGAACTCTGCCCTTCCCGGCTGCCAACTGTTTCACCAGTTGAGTATACTTCGCCAATTCGGGGGTGGATGTTATCTGTTTCAGCTGCTCATTCTATTTGCTCCGGGACAAGCCTTGGGAAGCGTCTGCCTATTCCATCGCCATCTTGTCTCTCTCCGAGAACTGCTACTTTAGATATATTATCTCATTTTATCTTCACTCATTCTTTGAAATGCAGACTATTATTATATCTTCAAATGAGCTATTGGAGACTCAAATAAGATAAATAACTGCTGAATGCAACTCAGCCAGTTAGTAGGTACCAAAGCTTATATAATTAGTCATTGGATGTGTGCACAGCAGTCAAAAACAGTACAAAACAGCCAGACATGGCAAAACAGGAAGAAAGAACAGGATACCAGGCACCGGATAGTTGATCAAGTGATAGTGGATCAAGTAAGAAAGTGAAGTTTATAGAATACATCTTTTTGTTACCAGCTCCACAGAAATTTCGCATGCCCTGAAATTCTGTTGGAGAATCTTGTAATCATTCAAAGAGACATCCAATATCCTGCTGGCTTTTGTGAGGGCTACAGTGCATTTGGCTGGGACATTCCAGTGATGGTTACCTACCTGGAGCTTCTAAACACTATAAGTTGTCTGCAAAGATTTGTCACCAAATGACGTAGATCCTTAGGATGATACACAACATTTTGCCTTCCTCAATAAATGCCTAGGGAATGAAGGATAGTAGGGGCTTATTTCCATTGAGCACCTGTGGTCTGAATGTGTCATCCATTACATTTCACTTATTCCTCACAACAGCCCCTGGAAGGTTAGAGGTTTCCTCATGTTGAAAATAGAACCAAGAATAAGGCATAAAGAGGTGACTTGCTCTTGGGAGGAAGATGAGCGAGTGCAAAGCAGGCCCTTCCCTCCAAAGTGTGGGTCCTAGGGGGAAGCCAGATTCTGAAAATGAGAGGTTAAAGGGACAAACCAGCAGCTCACTTATCAGAACTGGAACAGTCGAGACCTGATTACCTACACAGGCACCTCCATTTAAATCCACAAAGATTTGATTTAAGTGATATCCTAAAGTCTGCAGCCAGATGTTTCCAGTTGTGGGAAGTGTAGAGGTAAAGAGACCAAGATCTAAGCAAGACCTGACATGAGAGTCATTATTTAAAGACATTATCTTTAAATATTATTAGCATCCTAATGTGCTCATCTCCCTACTCTCGCCTGAGTTGAATTTTTAATGTATTCAATTTGCGTTATTCATAATTCCAGATTTCTGTATTTCCTGACAGCCAGCTAACTAAAGATTGTAAGGGAGGCTAACATTCCACTGTATTTGAGTGTGTGTTGTCTAAAAGATTTTCACGTCATTGAACATTCACATGATGTTTTTCCTAATTATATGTTTATAAGTTGTAACATTTGTGTGTTTATGTAACATCGGTGCATTAAAGATAATTTGTGCTTCTTTCCATGAACATGTGGTATAGTCAGGAATGGGTGTTTTTCCATGAATGGGAGCCATTAGACCACTTTTTCTCTATTCCTGGGCAGAAGGATAGATATTTGCCTGATTTCGGGATAAACTTGTAGTCTTACTCAAAGAAAATACCTTTTTCAGGTTGTTCCTTATGCCATCACCACACGTTCCCACAAGAAAGCTAGATGCTCTGGTAGGTCACTGCCAGCCTTGTGACCTTGAACAATGTCCAGAGTTCATCATCCTGGGACCACACTCCCCATGATATAATCTACACTAATAAAAGAGAAAAATGGTAATTGGCGTACGACCGCTACCCTTCCCATTGGCTAATCAGCGTATCCTTATGCAAATTAACTGTCAGCCAAGATGGCGGCCGGCAGCCAGGCAGTTGGAAGCGAACATGAGGCTTGCTTGCTCCAGGGACTGCAGACTCCAACGTTCCCTGACTTGCCGGCCTCTGAGCTGGCAGTTTGAAACATTCTAACAAATATAGCCGGCTGGGATCTCAGAGCTGAAGTTATACATTGTTTCGATTATAGAACGGCAAACAAACCAGCAGCGGAAGCCTCAGAGCTAGAGCCAGAGCTAAAGCTGGCCCAGAAGAAAAAAAGAAAAGAAAAAAAGGAGCGGTTGGGAGCTTCCCGCCAGCCTGAAAGCAGTCAAAACCGCCAGCCTGAAAGCAGCCCTCAGCCCCTCACCCAGACTGGCCAGGCACCCCAGTGGGGACCCCCACCCTGATCCAGGACACCCTTCAGGGCAAACCAGCCGGCCCCCAGGCCTCTATCCTATATAGTAAAAGGGTAATATGCCTCCCAGCACCGGGATCAGCGGAGCCACGAGGCCTCCTGGCACCAGATCAGCATGACAGGGTGCAGCGCCCAAACCCCCTGATCGCTCTGCGGCTCTGTGTATGACAGGGTGTGGCGTCCCAACCCCCTGATCACCCTGCTCTGTGTGTGACAGGGGGTGGCGCCCCAATCCCCTCACCCCCCCCACCACGGGCCCTGCTCTGTGTGTGACGGGGGTACAGCCATAACCTCCCCATCGGGCCCTGCCCTGAGTGTGACAGTGGCATCGCCCCAACCCCCTGATCCGCCCTGCTGTGTGTGTGACAGGGGGCGGTGCCCTAACTCCCCTATCGGCCCTACTCTGTGAGTGACAGGGGGGGAGCTCCCCAACCCCCTGATGGGCCCTGCTCTGTACGTGACGGGGGGGGGGGGCACTGCCCCAACCCCCTGATTGGCCCTGCTCTGTGTGTGACAGGGGGCAGCGCCCCAACCCCCTGATTGGCCCTGCTCTGTGCATCACAGGGGGTGGCGCCGCAACCTCCCCATTGACCCTGCCTTGAGTGTGATAGGGGGTGGTGCCCCAACCCCCCAATCAGCCCTATCCTGAGCATGACTGAGGGTGGCATCGCAACCTCCCAATCCGCCCTGCTCTGTGCATGACAGGGGGTGGCGCCCCAACTCCCCAATCAGCCCTGCTCTGAGCCCCACCAGAGGCTGCACCTAGGGATTGGGCCTGCCCTCTGCCACCCAGGAGCAGGCCTAAGCCAGCAGGTCATTATCTCCTGAGGGGTCCCAGACTGCGAGAGGGCACAGGCCGGGCTGAGGGACCCCCCTTCCCCACCGAGTGCACAAATTTTTGTGCACCGGGCCTCTAGTTCTTATATAAGAGACCAAACCAGAAAATATGTTAGATTCGAGGTGCTGAGATTTAATCCTGCATCATTGGTACACTGTTAGAGCCATAAAAAAAGGTTTTTGTAAAAGATTTTTTATAAAATGTTAAATAGGATTAACTTGATAAATAGGACAGAATGGGCTAAATAAGGGAGGAACGGTGGAGCTAAAGTTGTGATGATAGAATTGAGATGATTCACTTCATCTTCGACATGTCTGTTATTCTCTTGCAATGTTTCTGCCAAGGGTGCTTCTACAGTCCCCCTGTTCTGTGTGGTGTCCCCTGTCCTCGAAGATCTGATGTAAGAGTTGTCTCTTTCATGGCAATAATCATAAGTGAGTCATTTCCTCCTCAGAACTAAAGCTGCTGAGTTTGTTTCATGGTGTCACTTACATGTTGCTGGTGCAATGGGTGTTTGTGTTCAGGTCTTCTCTCCTTTGTTGGAGGGAACCTCCTCTACTCTGGCTTCCTAACTTCAAGAAGCACGTGTTACGGTCTGTCTTGCAAGCCTCTGTTCTACAGAAACTGGCCACTGTGCTCTATAGGAATTGCCTGGGCTTTTTCAAGTTGTCTATGATTGTCTAAAACTAAATCTGGGATACAACATAAAAAACACACACACTATTTCCATACAACTAAGTTAGAGTTTCCAAAACCCCTTCTAATAACAAGTTTGAATGTTTATCTCATTCTCTATCATTCCTTTGCCTCTAACTGAATGAGGAAAGAAACTGCTGGAAACTTCCCTTGATTGTCCTAGCTCAAGGACGATGAGAAACGGACAAAGAGTGGACCTTGAGTAGTAAAGTAACATCTGGAGGTTGAGGCATCTGCTGCGGCCCTTAAGAAGACGGTCTCCACACATTTGGTTTGAGCAGCCTGGACTGTGCCATGTAACTGGAAGTGGTTTTTTCCTTTGGTTTGGTTTTGCTTGTTTTTTTTGTTTATTTGTTTTTAACTGATATACTCTGAATGGTCAGCTTCAAGATTTAGCCTTTAGCAAGTGATTACCACATGGCATTTGAACCTTGTCAGGTCATCAAAGTTGATGACAGCTTCAACACAGGTAAGTGGCTCTTTTAAAAAGGCTGAGCTGAAGGCACCAGGCCGAAGAAACACCCAGAAATCTGCCATGTGGACTTCAGACGGAGGCTGCTGCAATCTGACCCTAAATTCCACACGTGTGACTTAGACTCACGTTGAGGACAATGTTGTGCTGGTGTGAGCCTTCCTAAAGCACCGATGGATGGGCAAAATTATCCTATTTTACTGCTTCACGGACAGAACTGTTTGCAGTGGTGTTCTACAGAGTATGAGTGAGGGTCCAGCTGTAATACCATGTCTAGGTAGACAGTAAGAGATTGGTCTCAAGTCCCAAATTCCATTCTTCATTCAGGAATCAGAAGGCAATTATCCTGAATCTTGCCTTTAGGCCCAAGAACCACCCCACCATTTGGTTTGAAACTGGCTCTAGACAGTTTCAAATTAGGCTTCACCTGAAGAAGAAGAAGAAGAATAGATTTCACTAATTATCAAATAAAAAGACATAGATTCCTTGTTATAAAGAAAATATGGCCACTTCTTAGATTGTTTCAATCTTCCTATTAGAATAGGAACAATTAAGGAATGAATATAAAATAAAGAAAAGCATACTGGTTAAGCAGAAGCAAGAGAGAATTGCTTAGGAGGATAGTTGAGATGTGAGCCGACAGACTAAACAGACATGGAACAAATCAGAATTAAAGGTCAGAATAGATGGACAAAAAAGGTTCTAACTGTTTTGAAGAAAGTATTCAAAATAGAAAACATTTTATCTCAGTGGTTCTCAAACTGCTGGCATTAGAATTATTGGAAGACTGCACTTCAGGCCAAATGAATCAGAATCTCTGTGGGTAGGACCCATCACCAGTGTTTTTAAAGCTCCTAGGTGGTGCCAACATGCAGAGAAGTTTCAGAAACAATGTTTAAGCAGGAGACTGTTTTAATTGTTACTAAGTCAGAAAGAGCGCCTAGCACTGAAGTCTAGCAGAGGAGGAGAGGAAAGATGTCAGAGAGCAAACTGGAATGACTCCTCCAGAGGGAACCAGAATCCAGGAAATGATTAAGAAGCATCCCGTGAGAGCCACAGAACAGTGGAGATCTGTAAATCAGCAGTGTAAAATTCTCAAAGCATTCCTGAGTAAACTACAATGAGAAACAATTATTAAAGCTAGAGTGACAAAATTAGGACCATGCCTCAAATGTTTATGACATTAGGAGACTAAGATGAAGTACATTGAAATGGAAGCCATGAGCCCTAGCTAGTTTGGCTCAGTGGATAGAACATCAACCTGTAGACTGAAGGGGTCCCTGGTTCGATTCTGGTCAAGGGCACATGCCTAGGTTGTACGCTTGATCCCCAGTAGGGGACATGCAGGAGGCAGCCAATCAATGATTCTCCTTCATCATTGATGTTTCTATTTCTCTTTCCCTCTCCCTTCCTCTCTGAAATCAATAAAGATATATTAAAAATAAATAAATGAAAATAAAATGGAAGCCATGAAGGACAATCAAGTTCCAGGTTAGCTGTTAGATGATGGGAGAGCAATACCTCCTGGGATTGCATAAACCAGAAAAATGAAGGCAAAAAAGATGTCAGACAATTAAAAATTTTGGCAGAAGCCAAAACTCCTTGATTTCATATCTGTTGCTTGGGAGACCTACAAGATTTAATCTAGAAGATTATGGGTTGAAGATATTTCTTCTATGGGAAGAGAAAGAATTTATCTGGTAGGTAAAATTGTAATAATCAGCTGGATATACAAAACTTCCTTCTTGAGAATCCACTGTGTAGGAAGCACAGTTGGAGATCTGCTCTTCTGTACCTGTGATTTACGGGACCCCCTCCCTGCAGGGAATGGGGGAGACTGTGCTGTGGAGGGCACATCCACGTAATCCCAATGTTGCTTCACAGCTAAGCCACATTCTTCAGCTACTCTATCATACCAGAGCTGGTTTTTTATCTTACCTTTGCATCAATTTTTGTGTCTCTCCCTATTTATTCAGAACTTGATTTGGGAAAAGGTTTATTAAATATTGACCTCCTGAAAATCCTGATATTCTCTAGTCTTTACCAGATTGTAATTTCCTCCATGGTAGGGACCCTCATATTTGTATTGGCAACAGTGCCTCACACACTGTCTTACCCATTACAGTGCCTCTACAAATACCTGTGAAATGAGGAATAGTTCTGGACTTTCCCCACCTTTCCACCCTGACTTAAGAATCATATAGTAGTCTCTGCCCAGCCAGCATTGCTCAGCGGTTGAGTGTCAACCTATGAACCAGGGGGGTCACTGTTTAATTGCGGGTCAGGGCACATGCCCGGGTTGCGTGCTCGATCCCTAGTGTGGGGGGTGCAGGAGGCAGCCGATCAATGTTTCTCTCTCGTCGTTGATGTTTCTTTACCTCCCTCTCCCTTCCTCTCTGAAATCAATAAAAATATATTTTAAAAAAAACATAGTCTCTGTACATGAGTAACTACTAGCGCTCACTTCTTACTAAGGTGGAGCTTTCTGAGGGAAGAGAGAAGGAACTCAGCATTTCCCCTCCAGCTAGAGCTGATTTCTCCTTCAGCTCTGACAGCAGTTCCTGGTGGCTTCTGTTCCAGAAGCACCACCTCTCTTTAAACGTCAAGGTCCAGGGAAAGCATGAAGTCGCTATCAGGCCTTGGCACTGAAACCGAGGGTTTTGATTTAACTTATTCTGATTTCATATGGAGTCCTCGCAGGCTATTCAGTTTCTTCACAGCATAGCCTCAGCCTCAGCCCTCTCCCTAACTAGTCATTAACCCCCTGAGCAGCCAGAAACATTGGCCGTGCCTTGACTGAGGGTCACCAGGTATGGTTTCTGTTTAGCTAAAGATAATAGCTTGGCCTACATTATGTTTCAGACCCTGAGCCCTAAGGTGGAATGACCCCTGGCTTCTTCTCCATGAAACCAGACAGAGGAACTGGGGAGATCCTCAGAGCTGTCCTCAAGACCTGAAGAAATGATTAATCACTTCACCTCCAACCAATCACCCTCCAGCATGACCTTCAACCCCTAGCCCATGGTGTCTTGTGATTTTGTCCTATATAATGTGTGACCTACACGCATCAGGAAGTCCGGCTTTTGAGCATTAGCTTCTCATTCTCTTGGATGGTGCCATTCATGGTGAAATAGCCAATCTCCATATAGTTCTGGGGGGTTAGTGTTTGCTTTGCCAGTTCCAGGTGGACAAACTCTTTCTGTTTGGTAATAGAGCTCAGCCTAACATCTGGCCAGTTTGCCAGCAATGAAACCAGGGGAATGTGGGGCAGATCCTGAGGCAGAATTCATAGCTAAATATAAAAAGTTTACATCTACAGCGTATCCTTTGGGCAACTTCATCTCAGTCAGATCAGGAATTTAATATATTTCATATCCCAAAATAAGACATCCCCTCATATCCTCTCTTTAGAGCTGGCTTATATATTAACTTTTTTTTTTTTTACAAATCTATTTATTTTACTTTATTTTTACTGTTGACATTATTACAGAAGTCCCCATACCCACTTCTCCTCCCTTCACCTAGTTCCCTTCCCCCTTCCCCTTTCCCCCTGGCCAACACCACACTGTTGTCTGTGTCTATGGGTTATGCATATAAGGTCTTTGGAAGGGATTAGCCAAATTATATATATATATATATATATATATATATATAT
>NW_005872967.1:13340-17131 GCF_000147115.1 Myotis lucifugus | reverse complement strand
GGTCAATTTGCATATTATCCTTTTATTATATAGATAGAGGCCTGGTGCACGGGTGGGGGCCAGCTGGTTTGCCCTGAAGAGTGTCCTGGATCAGGGTGGGGGTCCCGCTTGGGTGCCTGGCCAGCCTGGGTGAGGGGCTGAGGGCCGTTTTCAGGCTGGCCACAGCCCCTTCAAGGTGGGGGGCCCTACTGGGGTGCCTGGCCAGCCTGGGTGAGGGGCTGATGGCCGTTTTCAGGCTGGCCACGGCCACAGGCTGGAAGCAGGTATATGGGATTTATTTATCTTCTATAATTGAAACTTTGTAGCCTTGAGCGGAGCTCAGGGCCGGCAGGGCAGGCGGGAAGCTTGGCTTCCTCCATTGCCAGAGGCAACCCAAGCCCCCTGCTCCCTCCAGCTCTGTGGCCACCGCCATCTTAATTGGGTTAATTTGCATATTCGCTCCTGATTGGCTGGTGGGAGTGGCTGTGAGCGTGGCTTATAGATGTAGCAGAGGTATGGTCAATTTGCATGTTTCTCTTTTATTAGATTAGATTATCATTTTTGTAATCAAACCCTACCTTCTTCATCCAACTTCCACAATAATTAGGTGATATATTCTCTTTCTAGAATTTAAATTACTTAATGTTTTTAACAGGAGTTGTACACTACGGAATTAAGGACCCATGGGTAGTATCTAAGGGCCTTCCTTAACCTCATTTTTAAAAGGATGGGTGTTGTGAGAGACTATTACATGTAGATTCCTTAAAATTCAATGTGTAGATAAATTCTGCCTGTTCAGGATAGTGCCATAAATAATTTTCCCAGGCATTGTCTAAGAGTATTAAAGAGCATTCAGTAGTATGTCAATGCTGGCTACCCCAAGCCTAATTCCAGAGAGGTTACAAATCTCTCTTCCAGTTCACCCTGCTTGGAATACCTTCAGGATGTGACACCCATCCCTGAATAAAATGGAAACATCCTATGGAACAAAAGTCCAGATTATCTCTTTTTGTTCCATATACTTTATTATTCTCCATTCTAAGGCCTAAGCACTCTTTCTTTTTACCACATTCTTTGGATAAACCTCAATTTCAAAATATGTTTAAAAAGCAGTGTCACCCTGTTTCTCATATATGCAAATGAATTTCCCTGTGACTTTTTAGAATTGTAGATTAATTTATGTTTCAGACACTAGATCCTTGTTACTCTGTTTTAGCCGAAGCTCAGCGTCATCAACCCAGAACTGCCAAGGCCTTTGATGTTCGGCACATTGATTACTCACTTAATGACAAGTTTTATTCCTGAATTTTAATCGGGCCTATTCTAATTTTTAATTGCTTTAAAAAATGAGATATTTTAAAGGAATCTATATATATTTGGCATAATCATAAATAATTTTAAAAAGAAAACTCTCATTCTGGAGACATCTGAAAGACTCGTCAGTTAAAGTAAATAGGGCAGGGCACTTGCAGGATTGAATTGCATTATTTCACACCAGATTGGGGCAATTAATAAACTACACCGTAGTTAACATCAAAAGCACAATGCATTTTACATTTGTCTCTTAAATTACTAAAATTATTTAATTATAAAGCCAACTTCTCTCACTGCAGAAACATACTTCCTGTGTGTCACACTATTCTTCTTGGGCTACTGAATTTTGATGTTTTCTTCCCCTATTGATATTAAATAACAATACGCCCTTCAAATGACTTCATTCTGTTATGGTCAGAAGCCCTCCAGCTCTATGCAGCTTTTATCGATTGTCAGATATCACCTTGTACCATAAATCAATATGTCAAAAGAAGCATCTTCTTCACTCTGGAAAGTAAAAGAGGAATCTCAGGTGAGTACCCTGCCGCTCAGGCATTGCCACTTCTATTTCTCTTTCGCTTGAACTTCCATTTATGTTGGAAAAGGCTTGTTGGTAAGACTAGCAAAGGTAAGGAGCGATCGGACAAATATAGACAGAAAAGCATTGCTTTTGAACTGCAGTCTCTTCTTCCCACATACTCAAGTAGCAAAAACTAGCTTGAAGAACTCTTATTTCTACTCGGCAACCCCACTCTACTTCACAAATGTGGCTTCAGTTACAGAGAGAGTCGCTGTCAGGTTTGGGAAGGAGAGAGAGTATTGCATTTGATAAAATCCATATTCACCTGGAAATTGTTCCATTATTGATATTTTAATTGTAAAAAATATTAAACACATCAAAAGTACAGAAAGTACCATAATAAACCTTTATCTATCTTCCAAGAACATAAACACTGTATTATTTTGTTTCAGATTTTAACTAAATAAAATATTGCAGATGCAGCTGTAGTTCCCAGTTGAAAATGGCCCAAATTCAATTTTTCTCTCTCTCCCCAGTAGCAACTGTTAACACTGTTTAAGCAGTTTTTATATTGTGACTACTTATTATATATCCCATGAGCATATTGTATTATAATATGAGTTTATCAAATTGACGTGAATGGTATCATACAATACGCATTGCACTGCAGTTTGCTTTCATTCTTAAAGTTTTAAAATCATATGTATATCACTACATATGGATCTACACCATTCATTTTTAACTACACCATTTAAATACACCATTGTATAAAAACACCACAATCCTTTCATCTAAATGATAGCTATTAAATTTGTTTCCAATTGTTTATTTTTGCATAATTGTAATTATGACATATTAGAACTTATTTCAGACTAGAGGCCCGAAGCACGAACTTCGTGCAAGAGTAGGCCTTCTTTCCCCCGGCTGCCGGCACCGGCTTCCCTCTGGCACACGGGACCTGGGCTTCCCTCGCAGCCCCGGCTAATCTGAAAGGTCCGGAAGGACATCCAGTCTAATTAGCATATTACGCTTTTATTATTATAGATTCCTCCCTATCTTGTCCTATCACCTTGCTTTTATACTCTCAAATATGTTGTTACTTTTAAATTTAAGGTCATATTCATTTATTTATTATTTTTATAATTTCTGTTTGGTTTTCTTTATGTAAACTTTTTCTTTTTTCATAATGTCCTGTTCTTACTTTATGGTTTCTTTCCTTCTTTCATCTCTGATATTCTTTAAAAATTTTAAAGTCTTGTTCAGACTGCTCATTAGTGGAAAATCTTGGGCTGTGTATACATCCGTTTATTACTTGCATTAACTTTCTCAGGGTGACTTGTTTCCTCAATCATTTGGTACTTCTTGACCTCTTATTGAGAATTTTTTTCCTCATAAGGGATAACTTCATAGGGAAGTTCCATATTCGTTCCCCTTGGGTCTTCAGCATCCTTCCACAGTTCCATAATACATTAGGCTTCAGTTTCAGCTTATTTTTATGGCTAGAGTTCCTCTTGGTGTCTGAAAATGGGATTTTTCTTATTTACCTTTGAGGTTTAGTCTATATTAATGTTTCTTCTTGTTGTGTATTTCATTCAACACTTCTGTGTTTGGAAGAATTGTGGAGGTGTGTCCCCTCCTCTAAGTGAATACTTCCAAATCCTCCCTCTGAGCTCTCTGAGTCCTACCACCACCCCTGCGCCCACAGAACATTCCTTTGCTTATAACGTAAAAGGAATATTTCCTATTGTAATAAATGACATTTTTAGAGCTTTAGGTTTCCCTTTTTATCTCTGTTTAAATATCATTTTGTAACCAAATACAGGTTTAGCTGCTTGCAGCAACCAAAACCAAATTCATGAGACAGGTGCTGGTGAGATGCAAGCAATTTATTCAAGTGCTGGCCACCTGAGAGGACGAGGACTCCCATCCTAAAGCCCATCTTAACATCCAGTGCACACAGGTGTTCTTATTAGGAGGG
>NW_005872967.1:9887-13160 GCF_000147115.1 Myotis lucifugus | reverse complement strand
CAGCCCATCCCATGGTTATTCTCAAACTGATCAAGCAGAAGTCTGGTTTTGTGGTGAGAGTCAGCAAGTCTGCCAGAGCCAGAACATCACTTGCTGGAGTCAGCCTCCTTCCCTGAATTTAGCTCCTGGAACTCTTTCTTTTTAATCCTCACCCAAGGACATATTTTTATTTTGATTTGAGAGAGAGAGAAACATCAATGTGAGAGAGAAACATTGATTGGTTGCCTCCCGTACACACTCCATCTGGGGATCAAACCTGAAACCTAAGTTTATGCTCTGACTGGAAATCTTTTTGGTGTATGGGAAGATGCTCCAACTAACTGAGCCACCTTGCCAGGGGTTAATTCCTGGAACTTTTATACAAATATGCAGCTTATCCATGGTTACATGTTAGTTAACAATTCATCTTTTATAAAAATAATTTTAACAGAAACAATATTATAAGAATAGAGAGGTGGGTTACAACATGCTTTATTTATGTAATTTATTTGTCCTCTGTAATCTGAAATCCTTTTCCACATTTCATTCCTGGCATAACTCACTGACAGGTAAAACTAAGGCTCTATAAAATGTGTATGGTTTCATTCATAAATTTAACTTATATGAACATTTTATTTGAAAGCAACTTTAGAAATATTGCTTTCTAACCTTGTTTCATCTGTATACTTTATTATTGTTCTTCTCCTAGGATTGTGTCCTTTCATGAAAGCTAACACAGTCTTTGTAAAAACCTTGTAGAAATATAAATCTTGTGAAAATTTCAAGGAATGAGTTGAATCTAAATATGTAACAAATAGATTATCCTGAGTCTTTAAACTAAAGCATTATAAGAAACAGATATATACTCCCAATCTGAGCTACTGGGAAAGAGTATAACCTTACTAAGCCAGTTACATATCCTATATAATAAAAGCCTAATATGCGAATTGTCCCCTCGACGGTCGACCAGGAGTTCGACCAACTGGGAGTTCGACCACTCGCTATGACGTGCGCTAACCACCAGGGGGTGGCGCAGAACATGGTGGGCATTGGTGACATGGTGCTGGCAGCAGGCAGCAGTGGAGGCGCTGCCAGCCCCAATGAGCCCCGATGAGAGCAGGACCGTGATGGGATAGAGCAGGTGAGTGGGCAGCGCCAGGTTAAGGCAGTGCAAGCAGGGGCCCGATCACCCTGCCAATCACTCTGCAGATGGTGACCAGTGGCGGCGACAGGGGGCAGGGTCACCGCCCTGTTCCCAGGCACTGAGGGAGCCGGGCGGGGTCCTGGCCCCGACCAATTGCCCAGGAGGTGGGATGGTGGAGCAGGTGAGGAGGTGACACCAGGCCAAGGCGGGGTGCCAGGCAGGGCTGCAAGGCTGCAAGGTTGCAAGGCTGGGGGCATGAGCTGGGGCCCGATCTCCGCAAGACACCCCCAAGGGACCGCCCCCATGCATGAATTCATGCACTGGGCCTCTAGTTATTTGATAACTGTCTTAAAATCAGGCAAAACGAAAAATATACTGTCATTCCTCCTCCTGCTAACACTAAATGACATTCAGGAAATTATCACAATACTTTCCTATGACTGGTAATATCAGTTATTTACCAGTTTGACTTAAGACTTCAAAAACTATAAGATTAAACAAATCTAAATCTATTTTAATTAAAATAAAAATTAAACTTCCAGAATAAGTTGGCCTCTATTACACTTTTTTTTTCTATAATTTGAACCCTCCTGAAAAATTAACAACACAGAATTGGGAAACGCTCACCCAAATATTTGCTATGGCCTCACTGAGAGAGATCAGTTAAGTGGCAGAGCCAGGAGTTAGACCCAATTCTAACAAATTCTAAACTCTGTGTAATTTCCACTTTACTGTTCTCCCCACATTAAAGATTTTCGTGGCCTGGCATGTGTTAATAAAAGGGCCTCTGTCCCAGAAGTCAAGAGATTTATGTCCAAGCCTGGACGCCACCACTCCCGTTCTCCCCATCCCGGGTGTCTCAGTGAGAAACAATAAAGAAGCCCTGATAGCTGTCAGGGGATGCTGCCTGACACAGTTAGACACTGGCGTTTCCCCTGTTGAACATAAACACATCATAGAGCACAACAGCAGCCAAGGTCACCCTGCAATTGTGATGAGAACAACACAAGATCAACTTGTAATTATAGCTGATCCTGCAGAGAAATAAGAACTATATGCCAACCACCCAGCTGTCATGAATAGCAAATGCTTTTTTACCAATTACAACTTTACCCCACTCTGTTCCTCCTGTATCCAAGATACAAAGAATTGATTCTCAGCATAGGATAACTTCAGTTCCCTGATAGTACCCACCACAGCAGAGTCCAGCCCCCCAGACCTCTCCCTCAAGTCCCCTAACATAAAGCCAGACTCTATAACAAATCTTGCTACACCCTCTTATTTTGATGCCCACATTTCCCATGGGGTCAGTCTCATTGTTGCATCAAGTAATAAACCCAACTTCTTGTGAGTTAAAGTGTCTCTGGGGGTGTCTGATGGAAGGCACCAGCATTGGTAAGTCACACAGTTCTCCGGAATGTTATAGTCTACCCAGCTACAAAAAGAGGCCATTGGGCTAATCACACTCTGAGGGCCATTCCAGTTCTGTCATGCCATACCACAAGGGTCTGCAATTTTTACCCCTCTCTTTCTATTTTATATGATATTCACCAAATTCCTGAGAAACTGCAATAATGATTATTTCTATTTTTCACAAGAGAAGGTTTAAAATAATTAGCACAAGCACTGAGGTAAAAGGCAATTCTGCAGTGGTCTTAAGAGAGAATGATTAAGAGTAATGTTGTTATATAACCTATGCAACTTTGAAGTCAGAAGTACCAGACCCAGATTCACCCTGTAAATAATCCTGTAATCATATATACAGACTTTATAATCTTTTCCTTCCTCTGGGGATTTAACCATTTTACAGATATTAAAGCATGGAAGTACATTTTTTTGGCATGACAACTTATTAATTAAATGTGATTAAAAGCAACTCAGTGATTAAGCTTTGTTCATTGAGCTATAATCATAAAGTCAGTAAATACATAATTTAATTCTATTTCTGGTACACATGATATGGAAATTATGCATCATAATAATCATTTGGATTAGAAATCATTTTCTACTTTTTGTTGAAACTTGGCTGAATGGATCATTTGGATTTAATAAGTTTAAAAGTTGAATCTTTTTTTTTTTGCTTTTGTATCTCCCTTTAACTTTCTCATGTTTTTAATCTTTCTTCAAGATCTCTTAATGTTCTACATTCT
>NW_005872967.1:6902-9265 GCF_000147115.1 Myotis lucifugus | reverse complement strand
TATTTTAAAATTATAACACTAAGAATATTTGATGACGAGAATCAGCATATCTGACATTTGTGTTACTTTAGAGTTTCCAGGGGGCTCCATCTGATGTGATCACCAAACCAAAGCTCTCTCTGATCAATGGAACAGTTATGATTTTTCCTGTTTAACAAATTAGGTGCCAAGATGTCCCTGCAAGTAGACTGGACTTCTGACATTGTATTTCTGTCCTGTGTTGTTATGGGTTGACTCAGCGAGATAGACCACCGACTCAGAATTTAAATTTAAGAGCCTTTATTAAGCTGGCCAGCTGACTACAGTTATAGCACCCTGCCGAAGCAGAGGCTGAACTGCAGCCCAGACTACAGGAGTTACATTTTATTATTAAATTCTGTGGAGGCCCAGAGAAAAATGTGTCTTTCAAATTCTGGGCCCCCCAATATGGAGGAAACTCTCTTTATTTATACTTTTTCCAGTCTTTTGTCTCCCAAATTTGGAATGAGACTTCCGGGCCTTCTGAGAAAGAAGGCCTGCATGCTGGGAAGGGGCCATGAGACCATATCTTAAGGCCTGGCCTGATGTCAGTACCTTCCTATCTAAGTGTTTTAGGAACAGACAGCACAGCATGACCCGTCTGGCCGAAGTGCCAGATATGCAGCCCAGTACAGTGTGATGTCTGTGCCACACTGTTGGAGATGCCCACCATGAGACTTAGATGAATAAAGTACAAAGATTGTGGGCCCTCTGACCATTCCAGACTTTCTTTTCCCTTAGATATTAATTTGATGTCTCTCAAAAACATAGAACATTTCATGTATTTTAGACTTGAACATAGCTTTTAAAGTTCAAAGCTTAGATACTTCCACATGAGTGGTTTTTTAAAAATTTGTTTTGAAGGTGAATTTGATGGTTTTGATTTGAGAATCATGGCGAGTTAACTGACAAATAGACTCTGAAGTGCCCGCACACAGATCAGACACAAGCACTGGGCGTACTTCTGCTTGTGCATATCCTCCATGAGCAAGTTTGGAAATTCCAGCCAGTGTTTGCTGTATTACAAAAAAAAAAAATCAAAATTGTAGCGGCTTACAACAATAAACACTTATTTATTTATCTCTTAGATCTGAGACTAACCTGGGAAAGTTCTGCTTGAGGACGCAGGTCAGATTAAGGTCAACTCCATGCATTTCTCATTTTCCTTGGAGCAACAGCTACCTAGGATATGTTCCTCTCAGAAAAAAAAACTGAAGGAAGTGTATGTGACAGGAGCATAAACATTCATATCTTTAAGGCCTCTCCTCAGAACTGGACATTGTCCCAAGCCAGTTGATGGGGAAGGATCCCCACACCCTCTGGGGACATTTTCTGCAAAGTCACAGGACAAAGGCTGTGGGTGTGTAATGGTAACACAGGGAGGGAGTAAGGAAATGGGAACATTAATGCAGTCTACCACACTATTTTATTTCGCAAAGCAAGTAGGTATTGGCAATGACAATGCATATCAGGGACAAAAAGGAAATGCTAACTTACTTCTGCTGCTGCTGCTTCTATTTAGCAATAATGAGACTCAATTATTAAGCTTGCAGACCGCACTAGTAGCAGCATCATAGGTACTACGATTGTGTCATTTCATAAGTTAGACTTACTTTGTGCTAATATCTCTTCTGGAGTTTTAAAGAAAATTGCACAGTTTCAACAATAGTGAATTTCAGGCAAAAGTCATTTGGCGGCACAACTAGTGAAATTTAACATTCATGCCAAAACAGAATTGCCTATAAAGTCTGAGCCCGAATGGAAACTGGTCTGCTATATGTTCCAAAACAAAGAGCACACTCGGCATTGGGTGTTCTGAAGTCATATTTATCAACTCATTTATCTCAGAATAAATCCCACATCGTCTACTCCCACCCAGGCACCAAACCGATATACTCATGCAATGGGATTCACACACAAAAGAGTAAAATAAAGGGGGGGAGGAGGGGAAGCACACCAATTTGGACTAACCTAACCTTCTGCTTAAAATAAATAAATAACTACAACAAGAATCTAAAAATTAAAAATTGACCTCTTATTTCTACATAACGAAGTGTAAGATTTTGCTATAGTGTTTACGTTAGGATATTGATGCTAAAGATAATTTTCCACATTGGGTGCCAGAAAGTGTCTAACTGGCGTGAACCCCCCATTGACTGTGGAAACACTAGGAGAGACCCAAGGTCTGCAGGTTGCCTGGAAGCCCTAATCTGCTAAGAGAACGCACAGGAACAGTCATACTTCAGGCAAGATTGACAGAACAGCTCTGCATGGCGTCCCCAGTAGAAGCCTCGAGAGGAATGATCTGTTTGTTGTTGTTTTTTTATCTAAGAGATGAAAATTAT
>NW_005872967.1:0-5189 GCF_000147115.1 Myotis lucifugus | reverse complement strand
ACTGCCTTCCGGTCTCCCCACTGGGGCATTGGCTCCAGGGCATCTGGTTGTAGCACAAGCACAGCTTTCTATTCAACACCCATTTCTCTTTCCTAGAATCACAGTGATTTCAGGTACCTCACCTCCAGACATGACTGCCGATGACAGTTACCGATGATGCACTTAATCCAAAATAGTGTGTGCACACAGATGCAAACTATGTGAAAGACCAAAAATAACCGCCCCTCCTCCCCGCATTTTCACAGGCAGCTTGCTCCAGACACTAACTGACACACATGGGAGGCAGAACAGAGCAAAGCACTTCTGAGTCAGGGGACCTGGATTCAAGTCCTGGCCCTACCCCTTTCTCACTGTGTGATAGTGGGGGAGTTGCTGAACCTTCAGCCCCCAGTTTGCTCATCTATAAAGTGGGATATTATTAATTTTTATATATAAGGTCTTCTGTAAGAAATAAATGGTGTTTTTAAACACATTGACTGGCACAATGATTAAGTGTCAACAAATGTTTATTCTTACATTGTTGCTGCTGCTGCAAATTATCTACAGAACAATATTCTTTAAATTGTCCTGCCTTTTTGTCCCACAGGCAGACACATTGGGTTTAAAGCATGAAAAAAAAAGTGCCTGGAATGTAGGCCACTGACGATCATATAGTGAGTGGTCAACAAATGACTGTTCAATTATTGATCAATTCTTTCGTTCCATTGCAGTCAGTTCAAATATTTTCAGACTAATAAAGAGGGAAAGAGATGTTAACAATACAAAAATTGTGATAATCAAAAAATAATGTATACTTGCCTTATAGCAGAGTGTCCCATACACTTTTTATAGGAGAATCTGTCCAATGTTTATAAAACTCAAGTGGAATTGATCCTTTCACTCAATCAGCAAGTGCTGGCTGAGACTGTGTCTCTCACCAGGCACTCTGGTGGCCTCTCTGTGATGCCAAGGAGAGCACCACCCCACCCCTGCCCTCTGCCCACAGAGAACTCACATTCCCAAGGTGGCACCCTGGCCAGTGCTGCTCAGTGGGTTGGGGTGTCGTCCCATGCACCAAGGGTAATGGGTTTGATTCTCATTCAGGGCACGCACTCAGGTTCAATCCCTCAGTCTGGATGTGTATGAGAGGCAACAGATCGATGTTTTTCTCTTCTCTCTCTCTCTCTCTCTTTCTCTTCCTCTCTCTCTAAAAAAAGAAAAACTATATCCTCAGGTGAGGATTTAAAAAAAATTAAGCTGGCAACTAGGGCTGCTTCATGGCTTTTGTGTGCCTCTTCCTCTATAAAAATAGATTAAAAGTTATACTCTATGGCTATATTGTCATAAGAATAAATTATTAATATTATATATTAAAACAATTCTTTGACATGGAAATTCATTTTTTGTCTTTTGATTTTAAAATAAGTTAAAACATTTTTGTGGATCCAGAAGAGTATTCTGACCCCTACATAACCTACTTACTGCACGTAAGGGAGAGGATGATGACAAAGTAAAGTGAATATGGGAACAACATATTCAAAATGGCTCTTTTTTGCTGAACCGTTTGAAGGCAAATTGCAGACATCATGACATTTCACATCAGAATACTTCAGCAGGCATCTCCTGAATAAGGCTGTTCTCCTATGTATTCACATATCAGTGTCATACCTCAAAAAATTAATGCCAATCCATAACACTACAGTATTTTGCTGACATTATAGCAGTTTCTGAGTCTGACGTCATATAATTTTAGTATGCTATTTATATTGATACTTCTATTTTGAAACAAAATTATATCATCTAATTTATCCACTCACATTATTTGCCACATTTATCTCTGGAGGACATCTACCTGTGTCCAAATACTCTCATGTTTAATACCTGAAATGGTTTTTGTGCTGAAAAGTGACGCTTTCTTGAGATGCTAAGCTCTCTCTCCTGCATTCTCTCATTGGCATCCCCATGATAATTTTTTCTTTCTCCCCAAAATCTTTAGCCCGTATTTCTTTTCAGAAGGTTTCTCTTTGTTTCACGAATCTAGTTGCCTAGACTGAAATGTTATGAAAGAGAAATGTCATGTTTCACTCGCCGGATGTCGTTTGATAAGGTGTGGTAGTTACTGAAGTCAGCAGCAGATCTCAATCTTATCTCTACTCACTGTCATAGCTCCAGTGTGTCCTGCAGAACAGACAGCGCATAAACTCAGAGCAAACCTTCAGCGTAAATGTGTGGTGAAGGCAGGTTGAAAGAATAGCTGGAGTTGTTATCAGCACCAGACGCAGCCTTCAATAACAATCCTGACACATCTACTGAAATAATCTTAACCCCTCTGAGCCCAGGTCCCAGCTGAAAAATAAGGAGGGTGACAACACTGCTGTGAGATTCAGTGAGAGAACCCAAGTAAAGCACCTACCCCCTGAACAGGTGATAACAAGTGCCAGGGAATCTGCAAAAAACAAAATCACATAAAACTAAATCGACCTTATTTTATAAATATAAGCGAAATTTGACTTGGGTTATTTCTTATAAATGCCTCTGAAAATCAAAAAAGGCATTTCAGTCATCTTCCTAAAAGTGATTGAGATCATCACTTCTACCAACCCCCTGCCCTCTGGAAACCCCCGTTGTCATAGCCAACTCCTGCAAAGGGTAACCTCCATGCCCCTGAGTGAGCTTCATATCGGTTTTTTTCTGGTTTTGTTGTTGTTAATCCTCACCTGAGGATAATTCCCCATTGATTTTCAGAGAGAGTGAAAAGGAAGGGGAGAGACAGAGAGAGAGAAACATCGATGTGAGAGGGACACATCAATTGGTTGCCTCCTGCAAACACCCCAACGAGGGCGGGGATATCGAGCCTACAACCCAGGTACCTACCCTTGGCTGGGGAATTGAACCCTTCAGTCTTTGGGTCGACACTCTATCCACTGAGTCAAACTAGCTAGGGCTCTGATTTTATTTTTGAGGGCTCCCAGTTTACAAACTGTTCTTATATGCACAAATATAATTAATTAATTAATTAATAATAAAAACACACAGAGCAAATAAATGAGTTTCAGCAAGGCCCATAAAGTACAAGAAAAAATATATAAAAAATCAATTTATATTTCTACATACTTGAGTATGCAAACACCCAAAATTTTAAAATTAAATACTATTCTCAAATGCTCAAAAAAATGAAATACTTATATGTAAATCTAACAAAACATGTGCAGAATATGTATGATGAAAACTGTACAACACCAATGAAGCTACGCAAGAAATCAGTAGAGGGACATACTGTATTCATGAATAAACGTAGGAAAGATGTCAATTCTTCACAAATTGGTATATAGTTTTAACACAATTTATGTCAAAATCCTACCAATATTTTTGTAGCTACAGTGGGGCCTTGACTTATGAGTGTCCTGACTAACGAGTTTTTCGAGATACGAGCCATCTCTCGGCCAATTTTTGCTTTTAGTTGCGAGCTAAAATTCGGGTTATGAGCCAGCTTCAGATACCCCACCGTTAGTTGGCACAGCAAACGTCACAGTGAACGCCACAACATCAGCCCAGCATCACGTGTCTCACTTGTTCACCTTATGATTTGACATACGAGTAATTTGAGTTACGAGCTCCATCACGGAACGAATTAAACTCATAAGTCAAGGCCCCACTGTATAGACAAAAATTATTTAAAAATATATATGGAAATGCAAAGCAACTGGAAGATTAAAACAAATTTGAAAAAATAAAGTATGAAGCATTAGTCTACCTTTTTAAGATTCGTTATTTAGCCACAGTAATCAAGACGGTGGTATTACCGGAGGATTGACTACTTAGACCAATTGAACAAAAGATAGAATTCAGATACAAATACGCCCAACTGAGTTTTGACAAAGGTACAGAACAATTCAATGGAGACAAGATTGACTTTGCACTAATGGCTGCTCAAGCAATTGAACATCTGTAGGCAACTAAGAAAAAAAACATACAAAAATTAACTCCAAATGGATTACAGACTTAAATGTAAGCTGTAAAGCTTTTAGAAAAAAATGTAACAAAGTAATCTTTGGAATGTAAGTCTAGGCAGAGTTTTTAGGCTTGACACCAAAAGCATGATCCATAGAAGGAAAACTTGATAAGTTGGGTTTAATTTAAAAACTTTTGCTCTATGAAAGACATGCTAAGAGAAAGAAAATACAACCTGGAAGAAGATATTTGCAAACCACATATATGACAAAGGACATGTATATAATAAACTCTCAAAAATCACCTCTAAAAAAGCTAATCAGCCGAAACCGGTTTGGCTCAGTGGATGGAGCGTCGGCTTGCGGACTGAAAGGTCCCAGGTTTGATTCCGGTCAAGGGCATGTACCTGGGTTGCGGGCACATCCCCAGTAGGAGATGTGCAGGAGGCAGCTGATCGATGTTTCTCTCTCATCGATGTTTCTGACTCTCTATCTCTCTCCCTTCCTCTCTGTAAAAAATCAATAAAATATATTTAAAAAAAAAAAAAAAGCTAATCAGCCTAATTATAAAATGGGCAAATGACATAAACAGACATTTCACCAGAGACGATATACAGATGGCAGATCAGCACCCCATGAAAAGACGTTCAACATCACTAGCCATTAGGGAAAGGAAATTAAAACCATGATGAATTATCCTATATAATAAAAGGCTGATATGCAAATTGACTAATGGCCGAACAACTGGTCACTATGATGCACACTGACCACCAGGAGGCAGACGCTCAATGCAGGAGCTGCCCCCTGGTGGTCAGTGAGCTCCCACAGGGGGAGTGCTGCTCAGCCAGAAGCTGGACTCATGGCTAGCGAGTGCAGTGGCGGTGGTGGGAGCCTCTCCTGCCTCCGCAGCAGTGCTAAGGATGTCTGACTGATATCCCCCAAGGGCTCCCGGACTGCAAGAGGGCGCAGGCCAGGCTGAGGGACCCCCCTCTCCAGTGCACAAATTTCGTGCACCAGGCCTCTAGTCACTGCATGTCTATCAGAATAGCTAACATAAAAAATAGTGACAACATCTAATGCAGGTGAAGATTTAGAGAAACTGAATTACTCATACGTTGCTGGTGCGAATATAAAATGATACAAAATCTCTGGAAAACAATTCGGCAGTTTTATAAAAGCCTACCAACTGCAACTTTCAAATAACTTAGCAACAGAGAAATATTCTCTGGGATGTCACCTATCCCAGAGAAATAAAATGTA